>NC_048302.1:108667961-108843705 GCF_013100865.1 Trachemys scripta elegans
AAGACAACTCCCATATATATATACACACATACAGAGTGTATATATATCTCCTCAATATATGTTCCATTCTATATGCATCCGAAGAAGTGGGCTGTAGTCCACGAAAGCTTATGCTCTAATAAATTTGTTAGTCTCTAAGGTGCCACAAGTACTCCTGTTCTTCTTTTTGCGGATACAGACTAACACGGCTGCTACTCTGAAACTTGCTCATGTTTTTATAGACTTCTATCATATCCCCCAGCCCGTTAGTCATCTCTTTTCCAAGCTGAAAAGTCCCTGTCTTATTAATTGCTCCTCATGTGGAATCCATTGCATACCCCTAATCATATTTGTTGCCCTTTTCTGAACCTTTTCCAATTCCAATATATCTTTTGTGAGATGGGGCAACCACATCTGCAGTATTCAAGATATGGATGTACCATGGATTTATATAGAAGTATATGATATTTTCTGTCTTATTATCTATCCCTTTCTTAATCCCAACATTAAGAGGAAATGTGATGATTTTAGGCATAGACAGATTAAGACTTTGAAATCTGCAAAGGGAATTGTGGAAACTCCTAATAAGTGGAAAATTGAAACAACACATGTATTTTGATTTGGCCTGGAAATAAAGATCTGGATGAAATTCCCATTGGCTTCAACGGGGCCAAGAAACTACCTCTGATCTTTTCCTAAAACTCAGACACTAACATTTTTAGGACTGTTTGGGTACGTCAGAAGTAAGGTTTGCGTTTATTTATTCTGTTCTTGCAAAGAAGTAAAAAAATAAACATAACAGGGAATTTCAGTTAAAATTTTAAAATTTTGTCCTCTTGATTCCAAAGTGATTATTTTAAATGAGAATTTATTAAATTGTATAGAGAATAAGCATATAGTGTATGAACAAAATAGCATATGACGTGCACCAGATATAACACAGAACAATCTGAATAGCATTTTATAATGCATACCTTATCTAAGTAAAAAATGAATACAAGTAAAATTTCTTAAATATGTGGCATACATTACCATATGAATGCATAACTATATGACAAATATGATCACATATTGGAATAAATTTGTACCAGTTGTCTCAATAAAATCCCATGTAACAATTAAATGAAATACAAACACTATTTCATCTGTAACATTACCAAATACCATGAGCAATACTCAGAATTCTTTATAACTTTAAAATGAAGCACTGTTATACTAAAATTTTGAAGAGAACAACTCAAGGACAAAGTCAGAATCTAGTTATAAGGCAAATATAACCTTTATAAAGACAAATACAAGTCCTCCCTAAACCTGATTAAAAACTAAATAATATTCAGTACATTCTCTGATTCCTGCTGTAACTGAACAGTTGGCACATCTTTCCATTTCTTCATTTTAAGACCATCCAACTTTAAACAAACTGGAAGGGACAACAGTGTTTTAGATTATGGTGATCTATTATTTTACAATAACTACATGAATAGCATACCTAAGAATTTGACCGTTTAAAGAATAAGTAAGCAGTTTCAGACAATATAAACTAGATGGTCATGGTGTCACATTATCATAGACATTAGGTGTGAAGAAAGATCAATTTGGTTATTTAGTTCACCTTCATACCAGAGCAGAATTAAACCATATATTCTCTAGGGTCCTGAGCTTGGATGTCTGAGATTGTATAGCCCCGCAGACCATGGCCCATGAGCCCGAATCAGCAGCTGGTGTTTTATTGCAGTGTAGAGATGCCCTAAGTGTTTCAAGCCACGAGGCTTCCTGCATTTTCTGAAAGATTTTTTTTAAGTCTAATACATCTCAATGGAGCTGTGTGAAACTAATGATGACTTATTCATAAAAATTACTGCGAAATCTATCAGTAATTTATTTCACATGAGTTCACACCCATAAACTGGACATTTTTACACTGAAGAATATCCTCACATTATGAAGGATGTCAGATCAGAATGGTCCTGTCTGGCCTTAAAATCTATGGGATCTATGAATAATTGTAAATGTGAATTTTCAACCTGCAGTGACAGGAGGAGCAAGAAGAGGACATGATTATGGTGAATCCCTCAGTGGGACTGAGTGTACTGAGAATCTGGAACTTCTGTGTTCTATTCCCATTTCTGCCACTCAACTTACTAATACTTTGCTTTAATATATCACTTTAGAACAGCTATTAGTTATGCCTCCCAACCCTTCTATGAGCCACATTAACATTATTGCTGCTGCTCCCCATACCCTTTTTTAGATGAAGCTCAGAGAGGTGAAGGGTTTTTCCAATGTCACATAGGAGGAACATGTAAGGGCCAGGACTAGAAGCCTATTAACTTTTAGTTTCATGCCTAATCTCTCTGACTATAGCAGAACACTTGGCTTTTTTTGTTTGTTTTAGCAGTAGGACCCCTCCCGACTCACCAATCACAAATAGGTACCCACCGTATTGCTCACTTGCTTAATACATTTAATTGATTAGTATTCTCACACCTTGATTTATTAAGGTAAAAACAGAGGTCTGAACCATTTGTCAGAATTTTGATATAAGTGGTAGGACACCCAATGAGAAAGGAAACTTGGGTAGTGAGAATGCAGCAGCTTTCAGCAGAATACCACAATATGCATGTGTTGTATCCAAAAACACATGATGTGTGTGGAATCTGTTGCACCAGATGGTGCATTAACTCAGATGATTAACAAGCGTCTGATAAGCTCTTTTCTCTTTCCTGATTTTATAGCCTCAGACTAGAGTGGATCCAAATTTTTTCACGAACATTTTTTCCAACAGAAAATACAGAAAATGACGTTTTTCAATTTTCTGATCAGGAATATCAAAACAAAATGTGCTCACAAGTTGACATTTCAGAATGAAAAATGTCATTTCATTTTGAAATATTTATTCCTAATAACATTTTCAATGCCATTTTGAAATTTAAAATGCTGTTCCATGTCACTTTATTATTATTACTGAAAATGTCACAAGTTTTCATTTCAACTTTACCAATTAGAAACTTTTTAGAATTTTTCATATTACAGAAAAATTGATATTTTGACATTTCATCCCAATTTGAAATGGAAGTAATTTTGCAATGTCAAAATTTCTTGTAAACAGAAAATTCAATTTTTGAACATATTTCCATCAGACATTACGGAAAATGCTACGTGACACACATTTTGGTCAGTTGACCACAAAAGTAAGCTACCCCTAATGTCACTACGCCTCCTCCTATTAGCCACAGCCACATGTGGTGAGTTTGCAAATACAGCTGTGAGGCTTGAGAAGTAATGAAAAGGATCCTTAAAGAGATCAGAAATGTTGGAATAAATTAACAAAATTAATTTCATATTGGAAAAATGCACAGCTAATACATATGAGTGAAAAAATCTGAAAATTTGATATATAAAGAAAGAGTGAAATGGACACAATGTAATGTTAGAAAAAAAACCTAGAGGTTAGAGTGGACAGCAATTCAGACCTGGGTTTACAATTGTATGGCAATAACCTGGCCATTTTATCAAAGAGAAGGGAGATAATAGTTTGAACCACACCTGCCTTCAGTGCACCTCATTACAAGTAAAATATTATTGACAAGCTTTTCATGCAAGAAAATTAGTTTCTACATTTTTCTTAAAAGACCTTTATTTCCTAAACTTAGGCATTATACATCTTTCCAGTAATATTCCAAACAATTTGATAACTATTGAGAAGTCATCATGGTAACTAATTAAGGCTGACAGCCTGGATCTTAAACCTTTCTAGAACTCCAAAATAATTTGAATGTTTGTCAAAAAAGAACATATTGGCAATGGCTTTTCTTCAGTCAAACATATCTTTGTAATTTCTTTGCAATGGCACATCACATCTCATTATATCATATTACTGTACGTGTTGATGTAACCATAGCAATGATTAACTTAATTCTTGTAATCTCTACCACACATGGGTTCCAAAAAATGTTCAAACATTTGTAGTCACAAAAATGCAGAATTTTTTTTCAAAAAATGGGTTCAGCTTTGGAATTTCATGATGCTAAGATTCTGCAGTATAGTTGCTTTGCATAATGAGCAAAGAGTATTATGTGCATGTTTAATGCGTGCACTACTAATTTACTGCTAATCAATTTGTGTCAGGTACTATTCATAGTGCACACTCCACATGATTTCCTGGCATTCATCAATTTAATATATACTCACCACTTTTTAAAGCCTAGTCAGGAAGACATACCATGGTAACTCTCTTGGGGACCCACGAGCCAAGACTTCAAGAAGTACAATGGTAAGTGATAAATTAGATTAATTTTAAGCATGAGTATAATGTAGTTGTAATCTCTATAAATCATCCAGTGCTAAAAGCACAAAGGAGAATTTTAAAGCATCCTTCAAAGTGGTATACTTGTAGTGTCGCCCTAACCTGCAATTTTCCTTTATTAAGCAGGTAGCTGAAGTATCAAATGTTTCAGCTCCACTGGACTCTGCGCAGATATTAAACAGAATAAAATATTTTTACATTACATGCAAAATTTGAAATGCCAACATATTTAGCATGTCCTAGAGGCAATTTCAATACAACAGCATTTGTGTTAAAGAGGATAGTAACTCTGTAATAGGGTGCCAACAGTGAGCCTCTAAGGGTAGAATACTGGACAACCTCCATATTTTTGAAATTGGAAGCAGACTCGCAGAGTTTGTAAAACTATGTTAAGTTTACAAACCTCTGTTTATTTTTATTTATGCCCATAGGCCAAAATTCTTAAACTTGGTTCCTAAAGATAAGCACTTGAATTCTTCTTCTTATCCCATAAATCGGGGTCTGGTCATCATGCAAGCATACGACGTCTTTGTCTGTCTAAAGTTGTACTAAGGTCCAGCTGCTTCCCATCGTCTTTGATGCAATCCATCCATCGTTTCCTCGGGGTCCGTTTCCTACCATCCCTTCCTGCTATGTTACCACCAGGTCCCCTTCATTCATCCTCGGTATGTGTCTGAATCAGCAAAGTCATGCTTACCAGATTTTATTAGCCACATCACAGACTTTAACTTTCATCCTACTACTTTCACTTAGAAATCTGTTTCTTTGTGTAACTTTTCTTATTGTGAAAAGAGATCTCATCTTGAACAACTGTGGGCATTGAACCTGCCGTGCTCCCATTGTCCATGCTTCTGCACCATACGGCCTGGCAGGGCGTACCATTGTTCTATATAGTTGGCTGTCTCAGTGGCATATGCTTGTCATACACAACCCTTGAGATGTTATTTGATGCTTAAAACACTTAGTGGCCTGATTTTAACAGGTGCTGAGCATTCAGTGCTCTGGCTATTCCAGCCTGAACTTTTGCTTGTCCTCATTTGTTGTCAATTAATTAGAAGACAAAACAAACCCATAAGCTATGAATTTGTTATAGTATATGATACAAGCACAGAACAATGTGTCATTCTCCACCAAAGTCTGTTGATAATTCATTACAGTGGCATCCTTATGCTCAGCTTCAGAGAATTAGCCTTCAAGATATAAATTCTCAGAGTGGCTCAAAAAGTGGTTTGTGGGCAGAGCTGAAAAAACATAATAAACCAGTGTTATTTTAGCATTAGTCCAGCTCACTAGGCAAGAAGGAGTGGTCTGAATCCATCATATAATGACATTATAAATCTGTATGCCTTGCAAGGCAATGACATGAAAAATAAGCCCGAACAAGCCGCAGACGCACTATTTGTAAGCCTCAGAGGAAAGGTTAATGCAAGTTAAATATTGACATGTCAGCAATAAGGATCACAACAATTATATATTGGCATGAATGCCATCTGAAGTTTAATTATTATGTGATACTGACAGGTCAACATGATAGACTGACTACTGAAGATATTTGCCTTTTAGGGATTATCCAAACACTTTGGAGTCAATTCTGATTTCAGTTACACCAGTACAATCCCAGAGTTAAATCCACTGGAGTCAGTGGAGTTATTTCACATTTTCAGGGGCACTCTCACCACTGGCCTTTTGTCTTTCCATGGTTTTATATTGTAATATATGTCCACTGATTCCAGTGAGGTGAATAACTAGATTTCATTATATGTACGTTTACATTTGCTTTATTTATACAAATCTCCGCTCCAATGAAAAACATTTAGATGCTATTGATAGCCGTTTGAAAGACAAATGAAAAGAAATTTGACTCTCAAATCCTACCACACTCAATGTGTTTTTGTTAAACTTTGTAACAAGTGTAACCTTTTAAAATTTGAATTTTGGCCATTTTTCTGTTTCTAAATTATTTATTAAGCAATCCTGTTTTCTACAATGGTATTAATTATAGGTGAAACTCACCCCTGTGCAGAGGGCCAGCACAAAGCTCATGCACCACATAGGCTCCACTCTAGTTCTCAATTTAGGGATTATGTAGGTTTTAACAGTGGGCCTTGTGCTGGCCTTCTGCACACAGGTAAATTTCACCCTAAGTGACTATAAATATTCAGGCAGTAGGTGTTTCAAATTAGCAATTGACCTAATTCAACTTCCATTGAAATTAATGGAAAAGTTCCAATTGAATTCAATGGGAGCAAATTTAGGCCAACAGTGAGCGCTTTTGAAATACCCACCCTGTATCTTCTCCTTTTCCTCTTTCAGTTTCTAACAAGAACTATGGACCTAATCCAAAGCCCTTTGGAGTCAATGGAAAGACTCGAATTGACTTTGATGGGCTTTCATAGGGGACCGGGGGAGGATCAATCATGTCATATGATCGGTAGCAGCTAATCCTTCTGGTTAATTCTTATGGACCTGTGGGTTTTTTGTTTTTGTTTTTGTTTTTATTTAGTGAAATAAGATGAAGTTCACCACACAATTTACTTTTAACTTTCTACTTAAAAATGACCTTCAGGACTATAGCTAAGAGATTAGACTATTTCAGTTGTCAGCTACAGTTAAGATTCCTTACCGCTAATTCTTCAGTTGGGTTTAATAGGCAAGTAGGATCATCAATTATTAAGACACAGTTTACACACTCTGGGAGTCAGATAAGGTAATGTTTTATTTAATTAACACATAAATAAGCATTTTCTTTTTTTTTTAAATCAAATGTGAAATCCATTTCAGTCTCAAGGTACACAATTTGCCTGTAAAATATTTTAACCTTAAGCTTTGAGTTGTTGAGCAAGAATCACATACATCATACTCAATTTTTTACCCCATTCCATCAAACTGAAACAGATCTTATACTTTCTCAAGACTTTTAAAATAAGAATCTTGCAACAATTCATACAATCTTATAAATGACTTACAAGACTATGTTCACAATAATATTTTAAAATAAATGTAATGTAATATTCCGTCCCAAAATATAAATAAGCCTGAACAAAATCACTAGATACAAACACCCCTAAACTTTGGAGAAATTTGTACCTAGGTCTAAACTGTGCTACTGATGATTATCCCTACCCAAAATGAATCATGATCAATTAACTGGAAGAAGAAAGGAAATGTATATGAATTTACACCGTCTTTCCACTGGCATTCAGTACCAAAACCAGAGCACAATCAGGACAATACAATCTGATCTAAGCAACAGGAAACAAGATATTGTACTGCTTCTGAAGCATCTGAATAGGGAGACTGAATTACAACCTCCCTCCCAGGAGTGCTGCTCTGGGAAGGCAGAAAACTGCACAGGGATCTTACACAGTAGCGGTTTAACTAATATTGTATACAGAGTTAATGTAATAACCTGGCTCTTTCTTGATGCTCCTGTTTATGTATTCATGGATCTTGTTAGCTCATTTTGTCACAGAATCACAATAGGAGTTCATAGTCTTTTGGTTATTCACCAGACAACCTCAGTCTTTGCTTTCCATGATATGGTTACATATACTGTAAGTATAATCTACATCCTTTATTGTTTAAAGTATGATCTTGCATTTGGACGCAATAAAATATCCAGCTTACCCTGTGATTCAGATTGTTCTATATCAGTGACCCTTTCTTGTATATATTGTTGTTACACATACAGAGACAGTTGATCAGTGAAGACTATAAAGTGAAAGCATCTTGTGAGGCGCAAGAACAAGATCTCCATGGATTGGGCTAGTTTCCTATTCATTTTGATGGGAGCTCCTTTAGTTGCATGCATTGTCAGTCTTGTATTGTGTGGTATTCTGAGTGTCACACAAATTTCAGCTGTAGTAAAAAGGCCTATATTTGCAATAATGTTGATGGGATGAACTCAGAGGCCTCTAATCAGATAACAATGAATTAATCAGTCTTAGTATTAGGTGATATTTCTACTGAACCCAACACAATAAAAATATCATTTGATTTAAAATAAAGGGATTTATAAACTTATTGGAATTAAATGGGATGGGTTGCATTTTAATTCTAATGTTTTCTCAATCAGAGTGCACAAATCCAATCTGTATAGAGAAAAAAACTGTAAACAAATTATGGCACATATTTCAAGGACAAGAACTTTTAAAGGCTTGACCAATCTCAATTATATTGTTAATTCTTGAGTATCTACATATGAAAAAATAATAACAGCATCCATAGGGTTTGGCAACTGTGACAGTGATTCTGCACCTGGCATTGCACATGCCCTGAATAATAAAGAAGCAGAAAAGCAAAACACTTCTCTTTTTCTGAAGCATTGTACTCTGGTAATTAAGGTATCTTTCACAAGACAATAGTGTAAATAGGTTTTGCATCCAAAAAAGGTTTAGGCAAAGATCACTAACCTCAAATGGCCATGAACAACTTAAATATCCCTCAATCTTCTTTAGTTTAACCAAGGGTTAAACACTGTTTGACCTGTGCAATACTGTTTAAAAAGAGTTGGTAGACATTTGCCATTTTAGAGTTATAGGATTAATAACATCTTCCAAACCCACTTAAATGAATTGGCACACAGACAAAATGTGACTTTTTGCAGCCTTTACATTTTTAATGCCAAGGGCATTCAACATATTTCTTTAGGTCAGTATGAAATTCTACCTTTCCCAAACTTCCAAAATTGATAAATTACACTTATACATCTATAGAAACAAGTGTAAATCCTCAGCTCAGCTAACAGGCTGGTCTGCATATTGTCTCTTGGAGAGAGTAGACTTGCTAATTTTGGTGAGTGCCCAGTGACAAGGGCTGGATACTCCAGAGGATACTCTTCCAGGGTGTTCAGGAACTGGGCTGCACCAAACGTTATCTGCAAGGAAAAGTAAGGGGTGGCAGAGTTATAAGGAGTTTATTTGACTTCCTAACAAACTGGGGTGGCAGGGAGTTGTCACTCAGTTTAGCACCTGCAAATTTCTCTTTTGCTAAGGGAGAGGGGTAACAAGGTGAGCTACAGTTTTGGATGCCCCAAGATAGTGTCACAGTGGCATTGTTGGCAGGACACGCATAGTTTGCTAATTAGCTAAGGTTCGCACTTCCAGCAATGGTAAAATAGATTTTTAAGTGATTCACTAGTGAGAAGATAGGAAACAGAAAGAAAAGGTTACAGGTTTTTTTATTTTCTGTTTATTTATTTTGGATAAAGGAAATAGAAAAGAAAGAAGCCTATAAAGTTGAGTAAGCAACAAAAAAGGCAGGATGAGCTAAGAACCAGATGTTGAGCTCACCAAGAAGCAGTTAGAAGAACTGTGCGCACAATAAGGTCTGTCAGCAGCTGATCAGAAGAATTCAGAGCTGATGACCATGAGGCAGTGTGCAACACCTGCTCCAAAGCGGGGACCAGAAATTGCCCTACAAGTCATGGAAGAAACCAAACAGATGATTCCCCGGATGATCCTGCAGAGGCAGTGGCAATGGTGAGAGGTCCAGAGCTGTGGAAGCTGGAGTGGAAAAGGCTGGCAGGGGAGGAGAGAGGAACGGAGCTGGAAACCATGTGTCAGAGCGAGAGGCAGAGCTTGAGCAACAGAAGCTTGTTGACAGGACAAAAGCAGGCAGCTCAAACAGAAGAAGAGGATCAAGTCATTCCCACGGGATCCAGGTGGAAGGGCATAAGGGTGTGCCTGATCAGGGTCCAGCAGGTGAACAGATGTGGGTCTGATGAACCCCATGGCTCAGCCTGTAGCCTGAGTCATTGACTCATTATGGACACTAATGCTTGTTCTGATCTTCTGACTGTGGAATGGGAAATTTTTGCTTGATGTGCAAGTTGTTTCAGCAATGATGTAACAAGGTTGAGTCCAAAGGCTCAGGTACAAGCCCGCCGTAACCAGACTAAGTGGTTAAGGGTGAAAACCCTTCTCAGGGAAACTGAGTCAGTGCTGTGTGTGTCTGTCACCCAGGATCTGCAAGGAGCTGGAACAGCTAGGTACATAGCTGTGGGCCAGTACTTCACTGAGAACAGGGAAGACTCAGGGGGATAAGAGATCTGGTTTCACATCTGCAGGGGTGACAGAATCCTGTGCTTGTTTCAGTGAGGGAAATTAAGCACAGCCATAAGGTGATATGTGTCAGCACTCTGCTGGAATGAGGGGGACTCTGGGTGGTAAACGGTTGGGTTTCACACCTTTGAGGATAATGGATCATAGGGGAATGGTCTGAGTGTCTGATAATTAAGAATTCAAGTAGGATGGATTTGGGGAGAAGCCCAGAGGGGTGTGAAGCTGCTGGGTGAAGTATGGATATTGTTGGATCCATATCCCAACATCTATATACACCTCTACCTCGATATAACGCTGTCCTCGGGAGTCAAAAAATCTTACTGCATTATAGGTGAAACTGCGTTATATCGAACTTGGTTTGATCCACCGGAGTGCGCAGCCCTGGCCCCCCGGAGCGCTGCTTTACCACGTCATATCCAAATTCATGTTATATTGGGTCACATTATATTGGGGTAGAGGTGTATATAGATAAAGCTGTTGCTCTGTCTAATGCAGAAGCTGACAGACTGGCAAAAGATCTATTCACTGTTTTCATTTGAGTAGGTTTTCCTAAAGAAACCTAATCAAATTATGGGGCAAATTTCATGTCCCAGCTATTCAGTTGTGGGACATGATGGAAGTGGTTCAAACCAACCCCACTAAGAGCAAAGCTACAGAGAAAGCACGGCATGATCATACTGCTTGTGAACGCACATTCAGGGGTCAGCAACGTGTCTGTACATGGTAAAAAATTTTAGGTCCGTGGTAATTTTTCAAAAAATTGAATAAATGCATGACATAACCCCCTCACCCACACACAAACACACAATGTCCATCACTAAGTACAGTAATTTTGTCAAGTGTCCATCGCGCAACATGGTGATTTGAGGTGAGAGAGTTGGTGCTGTGTTGTAGTAAAAAGGTACAAAATGCAAATCTCATGGGAGGGACCTTATGAAGTTGTGGAAAGAGGAAATGAGGCTATGTACAGCAAGGTTGCCCCACAGACTGTGCATATAAATAGGCTTAAAGCCTATCACAATAGGGAAGTCATTGTGAATATGATTTGTGCTGAGGGGGAGTCTGAGATAACACCTCATTGATCTGATGGCTGAATGCCAGGATGGCTCATGACTTGAGAGCACTGAGATACGTACAAATTTAACACAGACTGACAGGGCAGGAACTTTAGCTGTGCTGCAAAGTCATGAGCAGGTATTCTCGAGCATGCCAGGGATGACTCATTAGATGCTCCATAGGATCGACACTGAGGGATGCCAGCTGGCCACAGCAGGCCACACCAAACCACTGGCAAAGCACAGAAAAAAATTTGCAAAGAAATACAGAGTATGCTGTATATGGATATAATTAAAGAGTCTGACAGCTCCTGGACCTCACTTGTTATGCTGGTTCCTAAAAAAGATAAGACTGTAAGGTTTCATGTTCACTACAGAAAACTTAATGCTGTCACAGTTCCTTATGCATAGCCTATGCCCAGACCTGATGACATGTTAGATACTTCAGGCAAAGTGAAATACCTGAGCAGGAAAGACCTAGTTAAAGGTTATTGGGAGATTCTTTTGACAGCCAAGCACTGAAGAAATCTGCTTTTATTCCTGATATGCCTCCTGATATGCCTCCTAAGTCTTCCTTCTGGTATGACTAGACAATAGAATAAGAACTTTATGCTATTTTACAGCTATGAGTGAGCAGAAGAAAAGTCTATATAGTACAACTGTATAAAATTAAATACGGAGACTTTTTAGGAATATTGCTATCCACGGAATTAATAAAAACTTGAAACTTTTTTATTTTAGGAGAGATCAGTTTTCCCTTGGATGTTCCTAGTAAACCTGACAATTCAAACAATTTATGGTTCTTCTGAACTGTACCAGCATGTACAGAGATGATAATTCACAAAGGCATGCATCACTACAAACCTTTTAAATCTCCTAGAGCACGTCTTCAAGGACCAATTTTATAAACTACAACCTCGATCTTGCAGACACTTATGCATGTGTTTAGATTTACACACTGTGAGAAGTCTGACTGAAGACAATAGAACTACTCACAGTGTGGTAAAGTTAAGCGTGTGCATGTTTGCAGGATTGGGACATATGCAATTATATGGGTTTGCATAGTGAAAGTAGAATTACTATTGGATTCCGTGCTGATGTTAAGCTCCTACAAACAAGTGTTGAAGAATAAAGCTTTCTACAATCTCTGGTTGGCTAGGAGACTCCATCCCATCCTGGCAGATCTGGCCTCAGAAATACATTCCTTTTTGACCCTTGGCTGGGCAATATAAATGAAATATTCTAGGAGCATTAAGTCTTTAGCTCTTAAGAAATTTCAACTCAGTACAGAACACTGCAGCATATCTCCTAATCAGCATTGGGCTACCACGAGCACATCAAATCTGTCCTCTGCTCTCTTCACTGGCTTCACATAGACTATCAAATCAAATTCTGGTTCTCTGTTTCTATCTCCAAGGAATTCAGTGGTCTGAGCCCAGGTAGCTAAAATACCACCTGAAACTCTGGGATGAGCATTGTGGTTGACAATTTTACTCCTCAAATACAAAGGAGTGGTCAGCCATGAGGGTAAAGCTTGTCTATGAAGGAGACAGAGCTTTCTCAAGGTGGGTCCAAGGCAGTGGATCTAAGCACCATCTCAAATCTCACCACTTTCTGTTCCAAGTACAAGGTGCACTTTTTTTGCAGTTGCCTTCAATAATAAACATACAGCACATAGGAGACATTGACTATAGAAATAAAAATAATTTATAAAATACTTCACATCGTTTTTGCTTTGGAGAGAAAAAAGTGCTCCTCATGTTGATAAATGCACTTTTGGGAGGTGCTCAGATATTATGGTAATGAGGGGAGTCTAAGAACCTGAAGAGGTTAGGATATGCAGGGATAAGTGCCCACGTCACTTTTTGGAATAGGACTTAGGCTCCTAAATCACTCATGAAAATGTTATTCCCTTAAATACATCTTTTATCTTTCGAAAATACTTTCAAAATAGTTTCCTAAATATGGATTTTGAAGCCTGACTGTAGACACCCATATGGAAATCTTGGCTTTAATTTGTCTACATTAATTTCTTAGGCTAAGATTTTAAAAAGTAGGAATCAAACATATTGATCTTGAGATGAATGTGAATAGTTGGATGCTCAGAACTTTAGAAAATTGGGCAGGTATCTATAGACTTAGGCGCCTAACTTTAGGTTCCTATTTTTCAGGAGAGATCAGTAAAAGTACATAAATCTATATTCAAGTCAATCCTACCAGCACCAGCTGGGTTGTGAACATTTTATTTATATATTTCAATTTTCTTTTTAGTGCATATCCTAGTTCTGGATGTTTGACACTAATTAACAAAATGTCAGACCTAACACATACTTAATGGATTACCCAGCTACTACATAATTAAATAAATAAAGCTGGCCTGACCATTAAAAATAACCTATCAACTATCCTAACCCACCACAAAACCACCATTCTTCCAGTGACTTCAATAAGTCATGGATTGGGCCTCATAGCTTCATCCATTAACCTGCCATTTCCCCAAATGTCTGGGCAGGGGGAGGGAGGGGAATGGAATTTGCATACCTAAAGTTTAACAAATGCTGTCTCTGGAAGATCAACTGGAAAGTTCCAATCTTGAGGATCATTAAAGGAAAGTAGCTTGCCAGTAGCCTCCTATGTTCAATACTATGGAGTGTCTATGTCAGTGTTTCTCAAATGCGGCCACCATGGCCATATGCAGCCACCAGGGGCTTTTCTTGTGGCCACAGCCTCCTGGGCAGTGACTAGGGGTGGGGGTGGGGGGAGCAAAGCAGCGGTTCCTCCTCTGGGGCTGCAAGGAGGGGTTGGGCCCTGCCCCCCCTTTGAAGCCACAAGCACCAGAGGAGCAGACAGCTGGTGAGAATTCCCCACCTTCCTGGGGGTGGTGGAGCTCAGGGTTCCAGCTTCAGGGCTGGGGTGGCAAGTGGCAGGCTCAGGCCATGGGCTATGGGTTTTGGCTGTGCAGTGGCAGGCTCCATTTCCCAGGCCTCTGGGATTACCACCCCTTCATCACCCCTGGCCTCCCCTGCTGCCCCCAGCCCCTCACCCATCCACCTGATCTCCCTTGGCCCTCGCTGTCTCCCTACCCACCTCCCCATCCAGGGATTAATTTGTCCCCTGGTTTGCCAGGGCTGAGTAAGTCTGCTGTGAAAAGTGGTAAATATTACTCATCACTGCCCCAGAGCTAGATAACAAGTCTGCTGCTGTGAAAAGTGATATTAACAAATATACAAATATCACTTTTCACAGGAGCAGATTTACTAGCTAGCAAGTCAAAAAACCCAAAAACCACAAACAAAAAAACAAACAAAAAAGAGACAAGAACATACAAAACACCTTATTTGTGTTTCTATCCTGTTGAGGTCCAGTAAAGAATAGAGACAACTGTACATTATTATTACTGAGTATACAAATAAAAATGCTACATAAATAAATTACTATGATTTGGTCATGTATATGTGCATATTTATTTGTTTTTCCTAAATTAATTATTTTAGGTAAAATTGTCATAGTTGTCACCAGCAAGATTGGCCGCACTCTGAGGCCACCAAAAAATTTGTGGTGAGAACTCCTGGCTAGGTCAAAGGCCAGATCCTCAGATGGTGTAAATCAACATAGTTCTGGGAAAATCTATGGCTCTGTACCAAATTATACCAGCTCAGGATCTGGCCAATGTTCATTTCAAGTCCAGCAGTGAGCCACAGGAAGAGAATGTGCCTCAGTAATCCAGGCCATTTAGACCTTTATAGAAGAACTGATTAGAAAAAAGGACAAGTTTTCCCACAAAATTTCTCCCCCCCCCCATTGAAAAATGTCAGGTTTTTTTTTTTTTTTTGAACATCTCTACTTACTTTATACGTGTGATGGGGTTCCCTCTGTCATCTGCTAGAGAAGGAAAAAAAAACCAATTAAAGACAAGTTCCTCATTTGTGGGGTGATTGACTGATTGCCTCCTGGCCAGAGGGGGAGAAGAGAGACCATGATCCATTAGATACTTGGGCCTTATAGCTGGGCTGAAGTAGCTCAGTCAGGGACACACTGCAAAGAACACAGGATTTTCCTGCATGGAGAGGCCAGGGGAGCAAAAGAGGCACCTCTGAGGGAAATCCTGAGAGAGGACTGAAAGGGGGCAGAAGGATTTTTTTTTTGTTTATGGGTGATTGGAATATTCAGACTTTTGATACCCCAGAATAGAACAAGATTATAGAAGGAGTCTGGCTGGAGGGCTAGGTTGTAGAACACAAAGATAAAGGACTAGCTGGTGCAGTACAGTAGGTACAGATCAGTGCAACACCATCTCCAGACTCAAGGAGGCACTATGACCATGAGTAGGATCATGGTAGGCTAAAATTAATGTACAAAAGCCCAGTCAGTGACTTTCTTTTTTATACTGAGGAATCTCTACTTTGAGCTCCTCTTCTTAATCTTAATTGCGGCAATATGGCACAGGGAAAGAGCCGCTCTCTCATGTAAATAGGGCCTAAATTCTTTAGGGCTTTAACACCACATCTTGAATTCTACCTATTGGCAGCCAATGCCGTTCCAGCATACTGGTGTGATAACATGTTCCTGATATGAAATTCTATGTAGTTTATGGACCACTGCATTTTTCAAAATGAAAAAAAGAAAATCTACAGAGTACTGCCCTAATTAAAAATTGTGAACTAAAAAGAATGCAGGGACCACACAGTATGTGAAAACATATAAACATCCAGTAACAACCACATATACCATTTCATTTGGCAAATGCAATTTTACTTGTTGTTAACATACATTTTCATCTGGAAAACTGTATATATAAAATACGTCCAGAGGACATCCATTTCTTTTCCTTTTGAAAATACTACTGTAGATGGAATATTGAATTCTAACCTTGCCATCTCATTTAAGTTTGAAATGTCAGTGAAGTTCTTTAAAAAATTAACTAATTCCATATTATTTTTTAAAAACTCTAAGGGATTACATATGTTTACAGGTATTTATAACATAGCATGTGATTTTGTTCATAAAAAACCTTTTGGCTAGGTGTACTGTAGATGGAATCTTCTGTATCCTCCAATGAAGACATTTTTCTTTTAATGGGAATGCAGCAATTCTTGTATTTCTCTGATGGGGTTTGAATTATTTTAGAAAAACATAGTTTACCCACAACAGCTGCAACTTGCACCTGTGCAGTATTTCAAAAAATTATTGAGAGTTTTATATTTTTTTTCATTGCTACATTGTGGAGGGAAATAAATGCGCAGAAATTGATCATTAATGATTAAGAAGATATGCAATATTAGTAACAGCAATCTTTTGTGGGATGTATCTGAACTTATAAGGGAATCAAGTTGAGGGAATAAAAAATAAAATACTTCCATAGAATCTTCTAAACTGGAACAGTTTTGGGTAGGAACTAAGTAAGTTCTGAGATGCCTGTTGCTCCTAATTTCTTTCAAGGCAAATTTCTTGATTATCAAGATTGATTCCCAGCCTATTTCTAACAGTTTTAACACAATTTTAGAATTATTTTTATGTACAGAAATAAATAAGCACGTTTGCCTATTATAAATAATAAATAAGAACATTTGTCAGCATGAAACAGTAAAATGAGTCTCAATTGTTAGTGCTTTCTGGTTTCCCAGCTTCTTCACTTCTTTGTGTCCTAATACATGGAGAGTTCCATCCCAGCTGAGATAATAGGTGAATTAGCTTCCTGTGGAATCAATGCTATTAGCATTCTATGAACCTGGGGGACAATGCTGGAAGAACAATGGCTTTGTCTTAGTGGAAACTCAGGGCCTGATCCTGACGAATGCTGAGTTCCCTTGCCCCCATTCAAGTCTTTAGCAGTTTCAGGCACACAGTGCATCACAGCAGGTGTTTTGCACCTCAGAGTATCTGCCCTTCAGCACACATTGTTGGTGACACTGTCAGGTGCCACAATTCAGTCCTTGGAAACCCGATTCTTTATTTGAATTCTGTCTCCCATCTGGCAACAGGAATATAGGCCAGCTAACAAATTTTTAATTGGATTCTGGTACCTGCATACTGTGCATTTGCTACAGACAGTAAAATAAAGATAAATTAAATGTAGGTACTTCTGTCAACTTTTTATAAAAGGGATCTATGGCAAGTTGCCCAGAAAATAAACATAAGTGCATCCCAGCAAAAAAAGAAAATGTCCTCCATTAAATGCAGATACAGTAATAATCTTATTTCAGATTATTCAAATAGCTAGAAAGAAATAACTTAAAATGAAACACAAAAGAATTAATCCTACTAAAGACTGTCACTAGGTTTGACTAGTTAATGAGGGCTAGACTATGAGAGTATTATTATTTTATGGAGTATTATATTCCAAACAGATTGTCCTCATGACTTCATAGACGAAACTTGCTCAGAAAGCTGTGGTAATTATTATATTAGGTTAATGGGACACTGACGTACACAATAAGGCAACGAAGTCCTGTTGACCCACAAGTGAAATTGCACATGGGAAAGGGACACAGGATTCGTTTTCTAAACCACAAATTCACAAGTGTTCCAACACAGCAGGATTATTTAAAAAAAATGAAAAGGTTTTGAAAAATATGAGGTAAGCTGATTGCAAATATCACTTATACCTTCAAGTTAGCAGCACTGCTATGGGTACCCACATTGCCCCACAGTATGCCAACATTTTTATGGCTGACTTAGAACAACGCTTCCTTAGCTCTCGTTCCCTAGCGCCCCTCCTCTACTTGCACTACATTGATGACATCTTCATCATATGGACCCACCGGAAGGAGGCCCTTGAAGAATTCCACTTGGATTTTAACAAGTTCCACCCCACCATCAACCTCAGCCTGGACCAGTCCACACAAAAGATCCATTTCCTGGACACTACAGTGCAAATAAGTGATGGTCACATAAACACCACCCTATACCGGAAACCTACTGACCGCTATACTTACTTACATGCCTCCATCTTCTATCCAGGACACATCACACTATCCATTGTCTACAGTCAAGCCCTAAGATAGAACCGAATTTGCTCCAACCCCTCAGACAGAGACAAACACTTACAAGATCTTTATCAAGCATTCTTAAAACTACAATACCCACCTGGGGAAGTGAGGAAACAGATTGACAGAGCAAAACGGGTACCCAGAAGTCACCTACTATAGGACAGGTCCAATGAGGAAAATAACAGAACACCACTGGCTATCACATACAGCCCCCAGCTAAAACCTCTCCGGCACATGATCAACGATCTACAACCTATCCTGGAAAACGATCCCTCACTTTCACAGACCTTGGGAGGCAGGCCAATCCTTGCTTACAGTCAGCTCCCCAACCTGAAGCAAATACTCACCAGCAACTCCACACCACTCCACAGAAACACTAACCAGGGAACCAAACCCTGTAACAAACCTTGTTGCCTACTCTGTCCCCATATCTACTCTAGCGACACCATCAGAGGACCCAACCACATCAGCCACACCATCAGGGACTCATTCACCTGCACATTTACTAATGTGATATATGCCATCATGTGCCAGCAATGCCTGACTATCATGTACATTGGCCAAACCAGACAGTCTCTATGTAAAAGAATAAATGGACACAAATCAGACATCAGGAATGGTAACATACAAAAGCCAGAAGGAGAACATTTCAGTGTCCCTGGATATTCTATAACAGATTTAAAAATAGCCAACTTGAACAAAAAAACTTCAGAAACAAACTTGAAATAGAAACTGCAGAACTAAAATTCATTTGCAAATTTAACATCAATTTGGGATTGATAAGGGACTGGGCGTGGCTGGAGAACTTTGCCTCTCCTGGAACTGACACCTCCTCATCAATTATTGGGAGTGAACTACATCCATCCTGATTGTATTGGCCCTGTCAACAGTGTTTCTACACTAGAGAGGTAACTCCCTTCTCTTCATGTGTCAGTATAATAATGCCTGCATCTGTAATTTTCACTCCATGCATCTGAAGAAGTGGGTTTTTTACCCATGAAAGCTTATGCCCAAATAAATCTGTTAGTCTTTAAGGTGCCACCGGACTCTTTGTTGTTTTTGCAAATATCACTAATGCTTTTTAAATGAACAACATTTAATTAACTATTGCCTACACTAATGTGATTCCAGTGGCTGGAAGAAGCCAGCATCCTTTCTGTGACTTGCTATCCTGCAACATTTGCCAGCAGAGTCAGCAACCGAACAAGGATCCTAGAGAGATATTTGGCCTTCATCTGCACTTCCTGAAGCCACTACCTTCTTCCAGCTTTCTGCTCCCTTGCAATGCTGGGGCAATGTTCCTGAGCACAGCCAGGAACACAGCACCAAACACCTTCACAACTTTCTAATATGCTGTTGCTGATGTCACTAAGGGCTTGTCTATACTTACCGCGCTGGTTCGGCGGCAGGCAATCGAACTTCTGGGTTCGATTTATCGCGTCTAGTCTGGACGCGATAAATCGAACTCAGAAGTGCTCCCCGTCGACTCCGGTAATCCTGCTCGCCGCGAGGAGTACGCGGAGTCGACGGGGGAGCCTGCCTGCCGGGTCTGGACGGGGGTAAGTTCGAACTAAGGTATGTCGACTTCAGCTACGTTATTCACGTAGCTGAAGTTGCGTACCTTAGTTCGATTTGGGGGTTTAGTGTAGACCAAGCCTAAGTCCTTCTCTACACAAGAAAACACATAGAACATTCTTCTTCCTTAGTGGATGCTCACTGCTTCCAACCCCCTCTGTATAACAGACTTGCTCTGTAATTTACCCTCCTCAGTTTTGGTTCGCTCCATAACTGAGTCCCTCTCTTCTATCACTGGCACTGAGGTTTCTTACCTTGTCTCTGACTCTTCCACCTGCCCCAGAAATGCCATTTCCTCCTGCTCTTCATACCTCACTTGACCCTGGTGACACCCTTTCTCCCCAGGTTCCTCCCTGTCAGGTTCCTTTCCCTCAAAATATAAGTATGCTTTTGTCTCCCAATAAGTTACATCAATTATTATTATTTATATTATCATTGTATATAATAACAACACTGTCATAGACCAGGACCCTATTGTGCCAATTTCTGCAGTCCTTTATCATTGACTTCTAGGACTGATGTGCAGAACTTGAATCTATGATATTTAACAATGCACATGAAAGCTTGTCTATATGCAGAAAATGTGTCTGCATTATACTTTTATCTAATGAATGTTTTGTGATTTTTTTTATTATATATGTCTCTTCATCCCTCTCACATCTTGCTGTATTTCAATACTTAGTGACAGGTAATAGTAGATAGGCATCATTTTTCTAATTAGTTTGCATTTACCAAACCTACTCATATCCCCCCACATGTATCCTACTTCATTTTCCATTTTAATGATTTTGTACTGTCCTGCATATCTTCTGGTCACACAAAGAGAAGAATTCACCCCTGGAAAAAAGGACTCTTTGTAAGAATATAAATGTAGATTAGACAAAGAGAGAGAGAGAGTATGAGCTAGCATAGGAGAAAAATCTTCAGTAAATATAGATCAAATAACTTTTTTGAGCTAAAGATAATCATTAATGGAATAAATTGCACTGAACTATACTGAGCAAAGATTTATGAATGGAACTGTATGTGTGGCAAAACTAATTTCACCTGCTTTTGTAGGATAGCTTAGATTTTCAAGCTGTGTCTGGGCAAAATGCCATTCTGAGAGGCTTTTAAATCATGTCAACAGAATGCAAATCAAGCAAAAATGTGAAATATTGGCATATTACGTCCAGCAAATATTATATCTTTGTGCAATATTCCTTTTAATCATGGCACTGTAAATTTTTTCACCTATATAAAGTATTTCAGAACTGTTGTGCAAGTACATGTGAACAATTACTGTATACTGTAGGCTGATCAACTTCCCCTTGGCAGAAATGGTTATTTAATCAGCCTGCACTGACATTTTTTGAAAGGCACTCATGCCATAGTGTCCTAAGAGTATGCCCTCTCTGGGTTTTGCTCTTGTTTGATCATTGCTCAAATGTGCATCCCCTCCTCCTCCCTCTCCCGCAAGCTTCCCATTACTCCTTAAGCTATGTTCTGCGGGTTTTTTCACTGATGGTATTTAAGCTGACATAGCAGCCCAACTGACAAGCAAACAAAGCTTCAGAAGCCCCTCTCCTTACAGCCACCCTCATCTTTGACAGTTTGACCTTGTCCTGCTAATTTTAACTGTCATGCCAATTGGCTTTGATAGCCAAAGCGGGGATGAAATCAGTAATACAGAAATATTGTTCACATTTTGTGTTCATGACTCTGTCTACAAGGAGAAACTGTGGAAACTATCCAGTCAAGTTGGAGGATATGGAGGTCATTTTGCCAATAGATGTATTCACACGGAAAGAATACAATTAGGCTTCAGTCAGTGAAATAAGTTTATCAGACTGCAAAGAATGGATCAAGGTCTTCTGTAGCAGAAAATGTTAACTTAACTACAGTACTGACAGCAATAGAAGCTTCTATGGACTGCTGATGTCTGAAACAATACACTTTAACTTATCTTTGATAAACAGTGGAGCAATTATTACAAGGAACTAATATCTCGTTTATATATTTTCCTTATACGTTAATGATTTTTTTAATGGAATTTTAAGTGTGGTATGATAGGTACCTCTCTGTTGTCAGTTGTTTCTAGCTTTACTCATACATTCTCAGCAGTACTTGTGGTTCTCAAAGATATATTTTTTATTTATTTTTTTAAACCTTCCAATTTTTTCCTTCATTATAACTTTCACTTGCAGAAAGCTGAGATGTTATGGCAGTTTCTTTTTTTTTTTTTTTAACATTTGCATTTCTCATCAGAGTTATATGAATAATTTCCCTTCCTAGAACAGGGGTTCTCAATCTTTTTCTCTCTGAGGCCCCCCTCAACATGCTATAAAAACTCCAGGGCCCAGCAGGGGTGGGGCGGGGGACTTGGGGCTCTGGGCCGGCGGGGGGGTCTTTGGGCATAGGCGTAGTTTGACTTTTATTTTGGGGGGGCAGGGGCCAGTGGGGCTCAAACCAGCTCCGCGCAACGAAGTCCAGGGAGGAAGTGCCACCTCCAGTCTTTGACTCACTTCAGCAGGCCACCCAGGGGGATGCAACCAAAAAATATAACTCAAAGCAGGGGACTCAGTTCAAAAAGTTTGAAAACTACACAGGGTGCACAGAGGGGAGTAACTAGGGGCTGTGTGTGAGCAGGGGGGTAGCTCAGGGTGCAGGGAGGAGATAACTAGGGGCTGTGTGGCAGGAGGCCTCCCCCTGCACTGGTTGCTCCCCGAGGGCTCTGCCACCCCACAGCCAGTTCCCCCTGCCCAGGTAACTCTTACTGACTACATGAACACTCAAAGCGGACTGTGGACTGAGGAGCAGCTGCAACCCTGGGCACCAGCAGCAGATGGGGGAAT
Organism: Trachemys scripta elegans; assembly: GCF_013100865.1. Classification (NCBI taxonomy): domain Eukaryota; kingdom Metazoa; phylum Chordata; order Testudines; family Emydidae; genus Trachemys; species Trachemys scripta. The sequence continues at coordinate 108,690,762 of NC_048302.1, forward strand.
ACCACAGCTGCCTGCTCCATGGCACCACCGGCCAGAGGAGCAGCTGCCCTGCACTGCCTGGCTTTGGCTTTCCACCTATAACCTGATCAGAGTGCAGGGCCTGAGGGGAACTGGGGGAGATAAAGTGGGGTAGGCAGGGGCTGGATTGCCCCTGGGACTGCCCCACTCTGGGTAAGACACTGCAGTTTGGGGAAGCAACACCCTTGTGCCCCCCCAACTCTGCCCATGGGCTCAGGGCTTCTGCCCCCGGGGAGCACCGGGGCTCCCAGGTTCAGCCCCGTGCTGCTCACGGCTTCAGCAGGGAAGGGGTGGTGCTGGGGGGACCCAGCTTCAGCCCCTCACCAACTCCTGGCTTCAGATGGGGGGCACCAGGGCTCCCAGCTTCTGCCCCGTGCCACTACTAGCTTCAGCTGTGTACCACACTGCTAATAGCTTTGAGGGGGTGCCAGGGCTCGGGGCACGGGTTTCACCCAGGGAGCCCTGAGGCCCCCCCGAAATGTTTCACGGACCTGCAGGGGCCACGGACCCCTGGTTGAGAACCATTGCCCTAGAAAATGTATATATTTGCCTCAGAGAGGATGAGAATCACAGCATTCAGAAATTATGGAGGGAAATATCTTCTTAGTCCATTCTCCTATCACTGCAGAACTGTTCCCTGGGTTATACTTCCATGTGCTTTGTGCTGTCAACAGAAATCTTTAACAGATAGTAGTGCATGGCTTTGGATGCTCATTTGGGGGGATGTCATGGCCTGCTAATTGTGGTTAATAGCACCCTGGTGATGAGGGTTGGAGCTGAGCTAAGCAGGGAAAGTAGGTATAAAAAGTCACTTGCTAGGTGAACTCAAGAGCCACAAGCTAACAGGAGAATTTTGAAGGGAATTTGAGAGGGTTTCCTTCCAGGTCCAAGTCTATGAGCGATTTCAAGATGGCCAGTGCTGGAACAGTGGTAGTGACCTGCAACGGATGTGCCATGTTTTCTCTCCTGCCTGTAAATGAAATGCAAGTTGGTGGCTGTGCCAGATGAGGAGATTCTTAGATTGGAAGGGCAAGTAGATACATCACTGAAAATCAGTGAAGCTGAGGAGTTCCTAGACAGCCTGGTTCAGGAAACATCAGGGTACCTCAGGTTCAAGGAAGAAAAGAGCTGGCCACCAAGGAGTTGGAGAGAAAGGAAGTCAGAGAGGAGACCTGGCAGAAGATTCTGGCAGTAACCACTGGTGAGGTACATTGTGTTGGGTTTGGGTTTGGTGGAATACCGATCCACCTTCTGTGGGAAAGGGAGCAGTATAATTTGGATGACCTCCAGCTCAGTAAAAGGGGAACCAATCTCTTTGGGGACAGACTGGATACAGTAGTCAGGAGAGCAATAAACTAACAACAAAAGGGGAGGATAAAAAGAGGGAAGATAGGAGCACTCAAATCAGCACAAAAGCAAGATGTTGAGAACAAAATGAATCAAGGAATCAAAGGACATGAAGAGAAGAAATCCTTTAATTGCCTATACACAGGGCCAGCTCCAGGCACCAGCCCAGCAAGCAGGTGCTTGGGGTGGGCAAGGGGAAGGGGTGGCACATTGGGCTCTTCGGGGGTGAGTCCCTCTCGGAGGGAAGGACCTGACGCCAAATTGCCACCGAAGAAGAAAGCGCGGTGGAGCTGCCGCCGATCATGATCACGGCTTTTCTTTTTTTTTTCCGCCGCTTGGAGTGGCAAAAACCCTGGAGCCAGCCCTGCCTATACATCAGTGCTAAGAACCTGGATAACAAGCAAGAAGAATTGGAATTGTTCATTTATGAGCATAAATTTAATTTAGTTAGTATTACCGGAAGCTGGTGAGATGTGCCATGATTGGAATGTGAAAATCAATGGTTATAACCAATTTAGAAAGGACTAGGTGGGCAAAAGGGAGCAGAAGTGGCACTCTGTGTCAAAAATGGCATTACCTTTTTCAAAGTCACTGATAACTCAGAAGAAAATGATCTTGAATGCTTATGGACCTATGTCCTAACAGATAGATAAGCTTGTCAGAGTTCAATTTTTACTTCTTTTCTCTGCTTTTGACAATTCATATGTATTTTTTATATGCAAATGTGTTTTATTTGTATTTATTTTTATTTATTTGGACAGTTGCTGGGGATAGGTTGGCGTTAGGGTTAGGGCAGTGTTGATAGCAGGACCGCAGGGGTTGCCTGCATGCTGGAGGCGTGCAAAATATTGGGGCACAAGGTGCAGGGGAAGCTGTGGTCCTAGCCTGGTGGAGCAGACACTCCAGGCAGGACTGTAAGAAGGAGGACAGCCCCCAACCACTGGGTGCTGCTGAACAAGTTCCTGCCTGGGGACAGCTCTCACACTCCTGACTGATGAAGTGAGTGAGTGGGTCAGTGACAGCAGGGCTGATGACACTGGATCCCTGCAGGCAGATGGTGTGGGTAAGGTTGCAGTCCTAGCAGGGCAGAGAAGAGACCTCCAGCCAGGGCCACACGGAGGACAAGCCCCCAGCCCTGAGGGAACGGAGCCATTCAGCAGCGGGGTGGCTTGTCCTCCTCCTTTTACTTGCAGTCTTGGCCAGGGATCTCTGTTCTGCCCCTCCAGGACCACAGCCTCCCCCACACTGTGTGCCTGCAGAGGGCTCTCTGAGCTGTTGCAGGGCAGTGACACCTGATCCCTGCAGGCAAAGGAGGGGAGGCTGCACTCCTGCTGACTGTCACCGATCAATTTTTTTTAAATCGATTTCAGCATGTCAGCTGAAATTGATGTTTACTGACATATATTGATTAAAATCGAATGCTGCCAAGTCTACAGATGAAGCACAAGATGGGACATTAGTTGGTGTCTGCTACAGACCTCCAAATCACACCAGGGAACAGGATAACCAGCTCCTTATGCACTCATCTATAATTGTGTATGAAAGAACTCTGCTTGATCATGTTAAACTCACAACAAACTCTTTATGCCCTTCAATTTGAGTGACATATGCTGGTGGTCTCATGCTGCATGAACTAAAACATCCAGCATGGGGGAATTCTATAGTAGACTTCGTCCTGACAGATAAAGAGGAACTGATCACAGAACTAAAATAATAATGTCCAGACCAGTATATGGTTGGTGCTTAAACAGGGTCCAATTTCACAAAGCTGAAAACAATTATGAGCCAAATCAGCTGGGAGGAAGAATTTAATCAGAAAAATATGAATGATAATTGGGAATTATTTAAGAACTTTTTACTAGATGCCCAAAAATCAGAATCCCACAATTGAGGAAGAAGGCAATATTGGTTTAAAAAACACCTGGTTTAGAGGGGAAGTGAAGGCAGCTATACAAAATTAAAAAATAATATGTAGCAAATGGAAGAAAGAGGAAGTTGATAGCAATGAATATGTATATCAAAAGCTAGGAACTGTAGAAAAGCAATAAGGTAAGCAAAGGGCACAAGGAGAAGTCTATGGCCAGTACAGTTAAGGACGATAAAAATGAGTTTTTAAAAGTATATTAGGGACAAAAAGAATTTTAACAATGGTATTGGTCCATTACTAGATGGAAATGGTAGAATTACCTATAATAATGCAAAAAAGACATTCTTTTTGAGTAACTGACTTTTCACCTCTGGAGCAAAGGAGGTCGACTCATTCACTTGCGTTGGAGAGAGCACAGGGATCTCAGTCTCTGTAAAGTTGTCATCATCTGCTTGAGGAGTGGGGAACATATTAAGTGCCATGAAGTGTTTTGATGTGAGAATCATTTTGTGTGACTTTATGGGATCCTCTCTGAGCAATGATCATCATGCCTTTGACCACTGTGATCTTGTAAGTCTCAGGATAAAAGGATGTAGAGAGTTTGTTGAGAGGCTGAAAGTTTCTGACAAGAACTACGTCTCCCACATTGAAAGACATGGTCTTGGCCCATCTGCACTAGTTGGCATATTCTTTTCATGATGGGCTTCACTTCATTGTTGTGTTGGCATAGAGGATCATCATCTGCTCTTATCTCAATTTGTGGTAATTTTGTTCTTAGCTGGCTGCCAACCATAACAGTTGTTGGTGCCATGCCAGTTGAATAGTGGGGAGTGGTTTGAAAACTACAGAGGAAACTAAATATCTCCTGCTCTACGTCCAAACCATCAGCTGAATGTGCTGCTTTTTTCAGTATTCAGATAAAACTCTTAACTTCTCCATTGTCATATGGCCAGTGCAGAGTAAGTTTACAAAGTTTGAAACCAAGATACTCTGCAAATTGAGAGCCTTGAAAGGGCGGACCATTGTCAGTATTAATAACAGCAGTTATGCCATAGACTGACAAAATCTGATCTAGTTTGGGTATAACAGCACTGGAAGAAGTAATGCTGATCATTTCAACTTCTGGATAATGAGAATAGTCAGCTATTACAACCAGTAAATATTTTCCGTTAGGGACATCCCCAAAATACATGCTAACTTCCATCCATGAGGATGTTGGCAGAGGAGATTCATGGAGGAGTGAGTAATGAGGAGCTCATAGAAGAAATGGTTGGTTCGAGTAATCATGAGCTAATTCAGTTCAAACTAGATGGAAGGATAAACAAAAATAGATCTGTGACTAGGGTTTTTGATTTCAAAAGGGCTAGCTTTAAGGAATTAAAGAAATTAGTTAGGGAAGTGGATTGGACTGAAGAACTCGTGGATCTAAAGGCAGAGGAGGCCTGGAATTACTTCACGTCAAAGTTGCAGAAACTATCAGAAGCCTGCATCCCAAGAAAGGGGGGGAAAATCACAGGCTGAAGTTGTAGACCAAGCTGGATGAGCAAGCATCTCAGAGATGTGATTAAGAAAAAGCAGAAAGCTTACAAGGAGTGGAAGATGGGAGGGATTAGCAAGGAAAGCTACCTTATTGAGGCCATAACATGTAGGGATAAAGTGAGAAAGGCCAAAAGCCATGTAGAATTGGACCTTGCAAAGGGAATTAAAACCAATAGTAAAAGGTTCTATAGCCATATAAATAAGAAGAAAACAAAGAAAGAAGTGGACCGGTAAACACTGAGGATGGAAGGAGGTTAAGGATAATCTAGGCATGGCCCAATATCTAAACAAATACTTTGCCTCAGTCTTTAATGAGGCTAATGAGGAGCTTAGGGATAATGGTAGGATGACAAATGGGAATGAGGATATCGAGGTAGATATTACCATATCTGAGGTAGAAGCCAAACTCGAACAGCTTAATGGGACTAAATTGGGGGGCCCAGATAATCTTCCTCCAAGAATATTAAAGGAACTAGCACATGAAATTACAAGCCCATTAGCAAGAATTTTTAATGAATCTGTAAACTCAGGGGTTGTACCGTATGACTGGAGAATTGCTAACATAGTTCCTATTTTTAAGAAAGGGAAAAAAAGTGATCCGGGTAACTATAGGCCTGTTAGTTTGACATCTGTAGTATGCAAGGTCTTGGAAAAAATGTTGAAGGAGAAAGTAGTTAAGGACATTGAGGTCAATGGTAATTGGGACAAAATACAACATGGTTTTACAAAAGGTAGATCACGCCAAACCAACCTGATTGCCTTCTTTGAGAAGGTAACAGATTTTTTAAACAAAGGAAACGCAGTGGATCTAATTTACCTCCATTTCAGTAAGGCAATTGATACGGTTTCACATGCGGAATTATTAGCTAAATTGGAAAAAAGATGGGGATCAATATGAAAATTGAAAGGTGGATAAGGAACTGGTTAAAGGGGAGATTACAACAGTCATACTGAAAGGTGAACTGTCAGGCTGGAAGGAGGTTACTAGTAGAGTTCCTCAGGGATCGGTTTTGGGACTAATCTTGTTTAATCCTTTTATTACTGACCTTGGCACAAAAAGTGGGAATGTGCTAATAAATTTTGTGGATGACACAAAGCTGGGAGGTATTGCTAATACAGAGAAGGACTGGGATACCATACAGGAAGATCTGGATGATCTTGTAAACTTGAGTAATAGTAATAGGATGAAATTTAATAGTGAAAAGTGCAAGGTCATGCATTTAGGGATTAATAACAAGAATTTTTGTTATAAATTGGGGATGCATCCGTTGGAAGTAGAAAGAATAGTACATATGGCAGGCGACCAGCTTGGCTTAACAGTGAAATCCTTGCTGATCTTAAATGCAAAAAAGAAGCTTACAAGAAGTGGAAGATTGGACAAATGACCAGGGAGGAGTATAAAAATATTGCTCAGGAATGCAGGAGTGAAATCAGGAAGGCCAAATCACACTTGGAGTTGCAGCTAGCAAGAGATGTTAAGAGTAACAAGAACGGTTTCTCCAGGTATGTAAACTACAAGAAGAAAGTCAAGGAAAGTGTGGGCCCCTTACTGAATGAGGGAGGCAACCTAATGACAGAGGATGTGGAAAAAGCTAATGTATTCAATGCTTTTTTTGCCTTTGTCTTCACAAGCAAGGTCATCTCCCAGACTGCTGCACTGAGCAGCACAGTATGGGGAGAAGGTGACCAGCCCTCTGTGGAGAAAGAAGTGGTTCAGGACTATTTAGAAAAACTGGATGAGCACAAGTCCATGGGGCCAGATGCCCTGCATCCGAGGGTGCTAAAGGAGTTGGCAGATGTGATTGCAGAGCCATTGGCCATTGTCTTTGAAAACTCATGGCGATCAGGGGAGGTCCCGGATGACTGGAAAAAGGCTAATGTAGTGCCCATCTTTAAAAAAGGGAAGGAGGAGTATCCGGGGAACTACAGGCCAGTCAGCCTCACCTCAATTCCTGGAAAAATCATGGAGCAGGTCCTCAAGGAATCAATTCGGAAGTACTTTGAGGAGAGGAAAGTGATCAGGAACAGTCAGCATGGATTCACTAAGGGCAAGGCATGCCTGACTAACCTAATTGCCGTCTATGAGGAGATAACTGGCTCTGTGGATGAGGGGAAAGCAGTGGATGTGTTATTCCTTGACTTAAGCAAAGCTTTTGATACTGTATCCACAGTATTCTTGCCAGCAAGTTAAAGAAGTATGGGCTGGATGAATGGACTATAAGGTGGATAGAAAGCTGGCTAGATAGTCAGCCTCAGCAGGTAGTGATCAATGGCTCCATGTCTAGTTGGCAGCCACTTTCAAGCGGAATGCCCCAAGGTTCAGTCCTGGGGCCGGTTTTGTCCAATATCTTCATTAATGATCTGGAGGATGGTGTGGACTGCCCTCTCAGCAAGTTTGCAGATGTCACTAAACTGGGAGGAGTGGTAGATATGCTGGAGGGTAGGGATAGGATACAGAGGGACCTAGACAAATTAGAGGATTGGGCCAAAAGAAATCTGATGAGGTTCAACAAGGACAAGTGCAGAGTCCTGCACTTAGGATGGAAGAATCCCATTCACTGTTACAGACTAGGGACCGAATGGCGAGGAAGCAGTTCTGCAGAAAAGGACCTAGGGGTTACAGTGGACGAGAAGCTGGATATGAGTCAACAGTGTGCCCTTGTTGCCAAGAAGGCTAATGGCATTTTGGGCTCTATAAGTAGGGGCATTGCCAGCAGATCGCGGGACGTGATCGTCCCTCTCTATTCGACATTGGTGAGGCCTCATCTGGAGTAGTGTGTCCAGTTTTGGGCCCCACACAACAAGAAGGATGTGGAAAAATTAGAAAGAGTCCAGTGGAGGGCAACAAAAATGATTAGGGGGCTGGAGCACATGACTTATGAGGAGAGGCTGAGGGAACTGGGATTGTTTAGTCTGCAGAAGAGAAAAATGAGGGAGGATTTGATAGCTGCTTTCAACTACCTGAAAGGGGGTTCCAAAGAAGATGGATCTAGACTGTTCTCAGTGGTACCAGATGACGGAACAAGGAGTAATGGTCTCAAGTTGCAGTGGGGGAGGTTTAGGTTGGATATTAGGAAAAACTTTTTCACTAGGAGGGTGGTGAAGCACTGGAATGCATTACCTAGGGAGGTGGTGGAATCTCTGTTCTTAGAGGTTTTTAAGGCCTGGCTTGACAAAGCCCTGGCTGGGATGATTTAGTTGGGAATTGGTCCTGCTTTGAGCAGGGGGTTGGACTAGATGACCTCCTGAGGTCCCTTCCAACCCTGATATTCTATGATTCTATGAAGTAACAGAGGAGAAGGACCTCAGAGTATTGGTTGATCACAGGATGACTATGAGCCGCCAATGTGATATGGCCATTAAAAAGGCTAATGCGGTCTTGGGATGCATCAGGCGAGATATTTCAGGTAAAGATAAGGAGGTGTTAGTACCATGATACAAGGCACTGGTGAGACCTCATCTGGAATATTGTGTGCAGTTCTGGTCTCCCATGTTTAAGAAGGATGAATTCAAACTGGAACAGGTACAGAGAAGGGCTACTAGGATGATCCGAGAAATGGAAAACCTGTCTTATGAGAACAGACTCAAAGAGCTTGGCTTTTTTAGCCTAACCAAAAGAAGGCTGAGGGGAGATATGATTGCTCTTTATAAATATATCAGAGGGATAAATATCAGGGAGGGAGAGGAATTATTTAAGCTCAGTACCAATGTGGACACAAGAACAAATGGATATAAACTGACCATCAGGAAGTTTAGACTTGAAATTAGATGAAGGTTTCTAACCATTAAAGGAGTGAAGTTCTGGAATAGCCTTCCTAGGGGAGTAGTGGGGCCAAAAGACATATCTGGCTTCAAGACTAAGTTTGATAAGTTTATGGAGGGGATGCTATCATGTGATAGCCTAATTTTGGCAATTAATTGATCTTTGATTACACTGCTCAACAGCCAAAATGCTTCTGAAATAAATTAGTCAAACTTTACTAATTCTGGGTCACTGAGAATGAAAATGATGCTTAAAATTGTTGATTGGCTCTAGTTTTCAAGATATGCTATTGGGTCAGTATATATGACCCTTGACTTGGGAACGGCGGAGGATAAGTGAGTTCTAAAGGGAAGGGATCGCAATTTAAACCAGAAATGACTAAAATACATCTTTGACTGGATCTATGAATAAATCTATGACTGGTTTTGGACAGTACTTGCTTTTTAGACAAAACAATGAATAATGCAATCTGAAGCTGGCATTGCGTCATACATGATATGAATTGCATCATGTTATTCCTAGAAGTCATGGATGATACAATCATAACGAAGCTTACATCACTGTGCTGAACAAATTGCCCTACATCAGCTCTAGAAATCATACAGTGTCATGCTCTCTTATTTGTCAGTGTTTGATTTTGCAAAGGGACACATTTCTGTTTAGCCAAAGTGAGCAGAGATGCCTCGTACTTGTGTGAACAGTGCAGATAACTTCTGCTATGTTTGTGGTGAAGTGACTTTTGCATCACAAAAACGCAGTATAACCACTATGGTTAAGAAAGCCTATCACCTTTATTTTGGCTGCAAAATTGGAGCTCAGGACAAGAGGTGGGCCCCACACATATGCTGCAACACTTGTGCAACAAATCTTCGCCAGTGGTTGAACAGGAAAAGGAAATCTATGCCTTTTGCAGTGCCAATGATTTGGAGAGAGCCAACAGATCATACCAGCAATTGTTACTTCTGCATGGTGCCTCCAGTTGGGAAAGGTGTGTCAAAGAAGAAAAAGTGGACTGTGCATTATCCAAACATTCCATCAGCTATATGCCCAGTACCCCACGGAGAAGGACTGCCGGTTCCTGATGCACCAGAATCATTCTCACTTGAGTCAGACGAGGAAGAGGAAGAGGATGAAACTTCTGGTCCTGAACCATCAATGAATAGGATTAAACTATGTACATAATAGTTTTTTGCCTTTTGTTTCATAATCAATTTTATTTATATAACCCTTTTGCTGATTTTTAAAGTGTTACATAAACAGGACAGGTGAAATATTATCATGTAAAGCAACCATAAACACATGAAAAGACCTAGGTTTACAATTTATGATTAAAACTCTACTATCTACACAATATACATAGACATAAAATGTAAAAACTTAAATATCTTAGAAACAGTAGCCAATCAGTTGTTTTAATTGTCATATTTGAATTCAGCACATCAAAATACATAATAAATAGCACATTTTATCTCTGAAGCAGACGACTTCTCAAAAATTGTAGACCAGTGTTATTAGCGGTAAATATGCCCAATGGCCTGTGATGGGATGTTAGATGGGGTGGGATCTGAGTTATTACAGATAATTCTTTCCTGGGAGCTGGCTGGTGAGTTTTGCCCACATGCTCAGGGTTTAGCTGATCGCCATATTTGGGGTCGGGAAGGAATTTTCCTCCAGGGCAGATTGGCAGAGACCCTGGAGGTGTTTTGCCTTCCTCTGCAGCGTGGGGCACGGGTCACTTGCTGGAGGATTCTCTGCACCTTGAGGTCTTTAAACCACGATTTGAGGACTTCAATAACTCAGACATAGGTTAGGGGTTTGTTACAGGAGTGGAGGGGGGCGTGAGATTCTATGCCTGTGTTGTGCAGGAGGTCAGACTAGATGATCATAATGGTCCCTTCTGACCTTAAAGTCAATGAGTGTATGAGTGGGATTTTCCAGATCTGCTGCCTGGCATAATGCAAATTTCAATTAGTCCATCAATTCTAGGGAACAAGACTTTTTCTCTGAGCAGGGAGTTTGTTTTTACCAGTCCCTCATGACCTTTGTGAACCAAATCAATCATGTGAACCCAGCACAAACATGGAATAACAAGTCTTGTATTTCGGAGTAGGGAGTCATCGTCCATGATGGTTAGTTCACCTTTAACATGGGTAAACAATCATAGAACAACTTGTTTTTCAGGAGTCAGATGTTGTAGGCTATACAGAAGTTCTTTCCATTTACCACAGCAAATGGTTTTGATGACCTTTTGGAGACATGTGTTGGACTTTTCAGCTGTTTGTATTTGTTGTAATGAGAGAGCTATAGAAATGATTTGGGAGAGGACTAAGTTTACATGTGCCTCTGCTTTCATGGTAGTGTTGTGACTGTTAGCTGTTTTGGGAATAGGGTGCCTGGAAAAGTAGTCAGAAGGATTATCCTTTCCAGGCCAATACATAATTTTGTAGTCAAAATCATGTAGTCTGAACATCCACTGCTCAATGAGAGCTGGTGGGCAAAAGAGGGATTGTTGAACATGGGTTCAAGAGGTTTGTGATCAGTCAGAATTGCGAAATGACATCCATAAATGTATAAATGAAAATGGGAACATCCCCATGCTACAGCAAGAACGTCTGTCTGAAAGTATCATTGTTCAGTAGGCGAAAGAACCTTGCTGGGATAGCCAATGGCGTATCTTTGACCATACTGGTCAACCTGTGTAAAGATTGCTCCTGATGCAACAGGGCTGGCATCTACCCAGAATGGATCATGGAATGAATTCTCCATACACACTACAATTATCATGGCATATATTAAATGGATTCAAAGCTGGCTAACTGATAGATTTCAAAATGTAATTGTAAATGGGGAGTATTCATTGAACAGATGTGTTTCTAGTGGGGTCTTCCAGGGACTGGTTTTTAGCCCTATGCTATTTAATATTTTTATTAATGATGTTGAAGAAAACATAAAATCACCACTGATAAAGTTTGCAGATGACCCAAAAACTTGGCGGAGTGATAAATAATGAAGAGGACAGATCACTGATACAAGGCAATCTGAATTGCTTGGTAACTGGGCACAAGCAAATCAGTATTCTAATATGGCTAAACATAAACGTATACATCTAGGAACAAAGAATGTAGGACATACTTGCAGGATGGAGAACTCTACCTTGGGAAGCAGTAACTCTGAAAAAGATTTCTGTATTGTGGTGGATAACTGGCTGAACACAAGCCCCCAATGTGACAAATGTGTCAACATGGTTAATGCAATCCTTGGACGCATAAACAGGAGAATCTAGAGTAGGAGCACAGATGTTATTTGGCACTGGTGTGACTGCTGGAATATTGTGTCCAGGTCTGGTGTTTAGAGTTCAAGAGGATGTTGATAAATTGGAGAAGGTTCAGAGAAGAGACATGAGAAAGATTAAAGGATTAGAATCATAGAACTGGAAGGAACCTAGAGAGGTCATTCTAGTCCAGTCCCCTGCACTCGTGGCAGGACTAAGTATTATCTAGACCATCCCTGACAGGTGTTTGTCTAACCTGCTCTTAAAAATCCCCAATGATGGAGATTCCACAACCTTCCTAGGCAATTTATTCTAGTGCTTACCCACTCTGACAGTTAGGAAGCTTTTCCTAATGCCCAACCTAAACTGCCCTTGCTGCAATTTAAGCCCTTTGCTTCTTGCTCTATCCTCAGAGGTTAAGAAAAACAATTTTTCTTCCTCCTCATTGTAACAACCTTTTACGTACTTGAAAATGTTTAGCATGTCCCCTCCAGGGCCGGCTCTAGGCACCAGCCTGGCAAGCAGGTGCTTGGGGCGGCCGCTCCAGATAGGGGCGGCACGTCTAGCTATTCGGCGGCAATTTGGCAGACTGTCCCTCACTCCCGCTCGGAGCGAAGGACCTCCCGCTGAATTGCCGCCGCAGATCGTGATCGTGGCTTTTTTTTTTTGGCTGCTTGGGTTGGCCAAAACCCTGGAGCCGGCCCTGGTCCCCTCTGTCTTCTGTCTTCTATTTTCCAGTATAACAAACCCAATTTATTCAATCGTCCATCACAGGTCACGTTTTCTAGGCCTTTAAACATTTGTGTTGCTCTTCTCTGGACTCTCTCCACATCCTTCCTGAAATATGGTGCCCATAACTGGACACAATACTCCAGCTGAGGCCTAATCAGTGCGGAGTAGAGCAGAAGAATTACTTCTCGCGTCTTGCTTACAACACTCCTGCTAATACATCCCAGAAGGATGTTCGCTTTTTTTGCAACAGCATTACACTGTTGACTCATATTTAGTTTGTGGTCCACTATGACCCCCCTCATTCCTTTCCACAGTACTCCTTCCTATGCAGTCATTTCCCATTTTGTATGTGTGCAACTGATTGTTCCTTCCTAAATGGAGTACCTTGCATTTGTCCTTATTGAATTTCACCCTATTTACCTCTCACCATTTCTCCACTTCACCCAAGCTGCCTTCTGCTTTCAAATTCTCAACCGGTTCCTCCCTGTTTGTTAAAATCAAATCTAGAACAGCCTCTCCCCTAGTAGCTTTCTCCACCTTCTGAAATAAAAATTGTCTCCAATACATTTCAAGAATTTATTGGATAATCTGTGCCCTGCTGTGTTATTTTCTCAACAAATGTCTGGGTAGTGGAAGTCTCCCATCACCACCAAGTCCTGTGCTTTGGATGATTTTGTTAGTTGTTTAAAAATAGCCTCATTCACCTCTTCTTCCTAGTTAGGGGGTCTGAAGTAGACCCCCTACCATGATATCACCCTTGTTTTTTTACCCCTTTTATCCTTACCAAGAGACTTTCAACAAGTATGTCTCCTATTTTCATCTCATCCTCAGTCCAAGTGTGTACATTTTTAATATATAAGGCAACACCTCCTCCCTTTTTTCCCTGCCTGTCCTTCCTGAGCAAGCTGTACCTTCTATACCAATATTCCAGTCATGCGTATTATCCCACCAGGTCTCTGTGATGCAAACTGTGTCATAATTGTGTTTATTTACTACCATTTTGAGTTCTTCCTGCTTATTCCCCATACCTCTGGCATTAGTATTCAAACATCTAAGATACTGATTTGGTTTCCCTCCTCCCCAGTTCTGTCTTGTCTCTCCTTTATCCTGGCTATGACAGCCCTTGCTCCCCCCCAAATCCCAAACCTTCTCCCAGATCTCCACATTCTTGACTTACCTGTGGACTTTGGTCTGTATCCAAATATGCTCTTCCCCTTTCTCAGTGGGCTCAAGGAGATCAATGTACTTAGCTTACAGAAAAGCTAAGGGGAGGAATTGATTACAGTCTAAAAGTACCAATAGGGGGAACAAATACTTAATAATGGGCTCTTCAATCTAGCAGAGAAAGGTGTATAACATGATCCAATGGTCGGACATTGAAACTAGATCAACACAGAATGGAAATAAGGCACACATTTTTAACAGTGAGAGAAATTAATCATTGGAATAATTTACATGGGTTTGTGGTAGATTCTCCATCAGCGACAATTTTTCAATCAAGATTGGACGTTTTTCTAAAAGATGTGCTCTGGGGAAGTTTTATGGCCTGTGTTATACAGGATGTCAGACTAGATGATCACAATGGTCTCTTCTGGCCTTGGAATCTATGAATGTATCTACTAGCTCCTAATGGTGCACCACTGCATCTCATCACCAAAAGAATCAGGAAAATCATTACACCCATAATGGTAATTGGGCAGGACAGAAGAGAAAATGAAAAGGGAAACAGAGTAATTATTTTTTTCATACTCCCTCCCCCCCTCCATTTCTGCTAACAGACCTGAAAATTTTTTTGTTTACAAGAGTGGTAGTTATACCCAAGTTCTCTCTGATCCGTGCCATTTTGGAACTTCTGAACACAATGAAACAGGAACTTTCATATCTTTCATTACACTTGGACATTTTAGGAGCGACGTACAAAAGGATGATCCCTGTAGCATGTTTTTCTGTCATCTGTTGTCCAATTCATGATAGGCTGAATGGTGACCAAAATAAAAAAATTGTTCCATGTGTTAAAATCCTCTTGTGTTTGTGTTTATATGTAGCCATTTATTTCTCAATAATATGTGTGAAAAAAAAAAATCTTCAAACCACTCTTGGCTCATGTGTCTACAGACCCTTCACTTTACTCTGAACCACTCTTTTCACCTCTGAAGACACACACACACACACACAAAAACAGTGACAAGAGATTGCATTCACAGTGTATATACAAGGTACTCAACATCTATCTGCATGAAAGTAACAGTCAACTCTTAGAATATGAGGTGCTTAGCATTTTTGGTGCAGGGACAGTCTTTGTGTTATGTGTTTGTGCAGTACCCTGATCAGGGTTCTGAAGTGCTATTGCAAAAGAAATAATAAATAATAATTCAACCAAGTAATAGATGCTTTGTTATCATTCAGAAGTACCTTTCAAAGGTACCATTGGTGGATGGATTTAGTTATGTATGTCAGAGCTCTATAGAGAAGGCCATTGTGTAGTAACGGATATTGAAAAAGTGGCAAAGTTACTAAAGAAGGTAGAAAAATATGATAAATGATCCATTACAAAAGAGGTGATTACAAAAGAGCATGTCTGAGATGAATAAGATTCTAAGAAGAGAGTGCTGCAGGCTGATTCTCTTCTCACAGTGGCGTAAATTAAGAGCCAATTACGCTTCTGTAACTCCACTGACTTCAAAACTATTTCAGTGGATTTACAGAGGTTTAATGCTAGTAGAGAAGAATCAGACACTCATGTATCTGTCTATACAGATGGATATTGTAACAGATTTAGAAAAAAGTGTAATTTCTTTCTATTGATACCTGGACCCTTGGATCAAAGAGAAGTAATCCTACCACTTGAACCGAAGGAGATTTTAATTTAGCTGGCAGTATTAACAACTCTGATATTTTCTTTCAGCCTCCCTGCCAGTAAAAGACCCCTAAAACATAAAGAAAAAAAATCAATTTATTGATCTAGATTTTCTCTTTATTAACTTTTATGACTCTTTCCATAAAAATAGCATGTTCTCACAAAGAGATATGCATTATAAACATTCATCAATGTATCCCTGTGAGGTGGCTCCATAACTTCATTTTACAGATAAAAAAAATGAAGGCAGAGGGGCTAAATGATTTGCTCAAGGCCAGAGAGTGTCAGTGCTAGAGAAAGGAGTAGCATTCAGGAGCTTCTAATGTCCTGTCCTATGTTCAGTTTATAAGACCGCATTTTTCTTTTCAAAAGTCATTTTAAGAGGGCAAAAGGATAAAATGGGAGATGAGGTTAGCTGCCCTTTTGTGAAAAGTTGTCCAAGTCTTGGAAGCATCATAACTTTCCTTCCAGCCTCATCACAAAACAAATGGCGCTCATGCTTACATAAACAGCTATGTACAATTACAGTTTTCTATAGAGTACCAACATTAATACATAACCTCCATACTCTTAAAAATACGGGATGAATTCTATTAAAAACTTTAACACCCCAGCTAACTCCAATACAACAGTAGTTTCTTACACACATAAGGAGATGCCATGGTACCTTTGTACTGAGATGTTTTGTTTATTTGTTTGTTTTTGTTTTTTATGATAACCACGTGTGCATTTCCATTTACAATAGAACATATACCATTTATGCAGTATTGCACTAAAATCTCATTTGTTTTTAATTGTACATTTGCATACATACCAGATTCCGCTTAATATACCTGTGTTTTCAGTAGCACAGTTACAGTACATATGATGAATTATCTGCTGACAAGATTTGTTACAGCATTTTTTCTATATGCAATGTAGCTATCATTCATTTTGCACCACCAGATTTCATCAGCCAAGTCATAAATAAAGGACACTGGAATTTTGCCTTAAGAAGAAAACTAAAAATAAATCTGTACAGCAGAGATGATAATAAATGTGTTGTTGCCCATTATTTTTCTAATTAGAAATAATGATCCAATTCCTCAGCTGTGTAATTAGGCATACTTTCACTGAAAACAATGTCACCAGTTTGATTTACACCAATTCAGGATCTGGCCTGAACTTTCCAAATATAGACAGGTCCAAAATGGAACATTTGGATACAACTCCACTCAAATTTTGACAATGTTTAGAAATGGATCCCAACTTCCCTGCTGAAGCTTATCTATGTAAAATGAAACTGACCTAAGACCCTTCAAACATTTGGGGATCAGATCTGAACTCTATGGTCCAGACCTGTCTCTAATTTTAATGCTAGCATTGCTAGACTGGGCTATATCTGGGCAAAACTAGACCAAAACCAATCAAGAAATGTGATTTAAATTGGGTATTTTTATATCTATTAACGTATGCTTTAGGGCTCAATTCTGCAAAGGAATTTTATGCACATAAACAGTTCCACTGACCTGAAGTTATGGGACTACATAAGTGTTTGCAGGTTGGTGATTCTTCTGGGCAAACACAGAATTAAATGACATGAGTCTGATTGAGTGTAGCGGGTAATGTGGACCTAATTCTTATTCACACTGTCTCAGTTGCCTTGGACTAACTTACTCCCACATTAAGGCCACTTTACACTATATTAAGCCCAGGGTGGTATAAAGTGGGATTAATGTAAATAAGAATCAGGCTGTACATGTTTGGAATTGTGCATCAGGTACAGTCTAATGATCTATTTATTTCAATGGATAATGTAATGAAAGAGAGTAAATAACATTAAAAGATCTGATTTGGCCCCCAGAAAAAGGCAATTTTGATTTAAGGATGAACTTTTGTCCTCTATCCATCACCAGTTCCATTGTTTCTATTGTAGAAGACCCACAGCAGTCTCCACATCACATGCACTATAATACTTAAGACTTATTTTAAAAGTTCTTTCTTTTGCTGATCTACAGTAAGTCAGATCCTTGCTGTTACTTTAATGTAGTTATAATGGTTTAATTCCCTTTGAGGGATTTTAGTTGGGAGAAGTCTTTATAATAGCATTTAAACAATTTAGAACCACACATTAAATACCTGATAGACCTTAATGATCTATGATATCATGTCAATCCACAGTATGGACCCATTAAAGTGTTAAGACATAAAAGCATTAGGATCAAGTTAATTCTTATGTGCAATAATCAAATTGCAAATGTTAAAAAATCATCCTTTAAAGGAAAAATATTAACAAAGCAGCCTGCAAGTTTCCATTTTAGAGAACATGTTTTTTGTGCTATAAAGAATGGAAAAAGAAGTGTCAGTAATGTCTTTTTTTTTTCATTTATTTAACCTAAAATAGCATTTCAGATTATAAAAAAAATTGCATTAAAAAAATCCAAGTCCCACTTTTTCTCTGTGTTTCAGCCCCAAATACATTTAAATAAAGCCAGTTATACGTTCCCTGAAAATGGAAAACAACAGTTTTGTTTGCTCTGCATATTTATATAATAGGAGGTAGTATGTCTAGAGAGTAGAGCAAGGAACCTAGATTATGCCAGAGACCAATTTGTGGTTCCATTTTTGTGTCGGGGTTGTGGTGTGACCTTAGACAAGTCACTTAGACTCTGATCCTTCAAACACTTATGCATGTGCTTGTCTTCACCCATGTGAATAGTCTAAGTGATTTAAATAGAACTAGTCAAGTAAAATCAAGCATGTGCATGTGTGTATTTGCAGGATCGGTGCCTTAACCTCTCTGTGGCTGTCTCCTCATCTGTTAAATAAGGATAGTTATATTAACCAATCTTTTGTAAAGTTCATTAAGATTCTCAGATGAAAGATGCTAAAAGTGCTGAGAATTATTATTATTACATGGAGTTTTAAAAAATACTTAGTTGCATAAGTGGAGTGCCATTGACCTCTGTTGAGCTGTGCCGATTCACGAGTTGAGAATTTGACCTATTGTGTATTCGTAACTGCATTCAATGAAATATAAAACAAAATTAAGATGAAAAACCAAGCTCTTAACTGTTCTGCTTTGCAGTGAGTATAGCTACACAACTAACCAGTATAATTCTCCATCATTCCAAAACACAAAGTCTAAAAAAACTTTGTAGTTGTTAATTCAGGACCATATACAGTCTTTGTTCTATCTACAGAAACTCCATTGACACCAACAGTATAGTTTGTACCCCCAAAAAGACAGATGAAAAGAGTGTGAATGATACAGAATTCTTAGGATTCCTATAGAGAATTCCCATTATTAAGGGAGTTTTATGCATGAAATGAGGTCTATATATATTCAGGATATAGGCTTTTGGGTATGTGTTTATATTTGCTAACCAGAGTTGACCAACATGGGTAAACAGTTGAAATTTACGGGGGGTGATTTTTTGGGGACTGAAAAAGCTTTTGATCTCTTGATTAAAAAATTACTGACAAACTTTCAACCCTTTTAATTCAGTTATATTTGAAACATTGTCTCCACAATGAAAAGGGATAGGAAGTAGTTTTTTAATATGAAAGCTGGGGTTAGCCATGATATTTAAAAGTCCCCAGGGCACACTAACCCATCCCACTGTGTGAGTTAAAGTTATCACTCAAATTCATTTTTCAGTCGGGAGTAGGAGATGTAGTGGAGTTTCCCTTTTTCTCCAGCCAGACCAAAGAAAGCTGTGACACCCAGCACAAGCAAACAGAACCTCTGCCTTTTAAACAAAGATGATTTTAACAGTTTAGTAAGTATTGCTGACCCACACTCAGGCTAACAGTGCGGTTTGAAGATGGGAGCTTCAGATTTTACAGGACATATCTCTACCACTTGCATTAAAGCACTAGATACACTTGTTTGGAGCCGTAGCAGACTCAAATCTTTTATGTAGACCTACGATTAGAGAAGGACAGATCCTGACCATCACTCATCTCATGTAGGTTACAGCCTTCCTTCATTAAGAGAAGTCTGTCCGAAGCATAAGAGGACTAAACCAGTGCAAGACCCACGTTGAATGTTATTTTTGTGACAAAGCCCATTTGGGCTGACAGTGGGGTTTGAATCCAAGATCATCAGAGACAAAAGCATGAGCCTCTACTGCTTGAATTAAAGGATAAGCCACTAACGGGGATCAAAGATCCATTCTCTCCTATTGTGGATTACATAAACATTTCACACAAAGACTTGTTAACTTTTGGGCTACTTATGGACAATCCTGTCTCAGATATAAAATATCAGGTCCATTTTCTTATTACCTTTTGCCATAACTAGATTTTCAGGCCATAAAATAAGTTTACTTAAGTTAGCTTTTTGGGAAGCAATCTGGTATCAGTGGTATTCCTATGAAATAAGGAGGGAAAACAGCCCCTTTTACACAGTTACTGGCACTCTAATAGGACTTTGAGTATTTCTAGAGACTAAGGTAAGACACACAAAAATTGGCATGCCAAAAATGGACTCTTCCCATTATGGTTTTAGTAGGGTAGAATGCTTGGGTATTTTTCAAATGGTCTCTTAGGCTACATCTACACTACAGGGGGGAGTCAATTTAAGATACGCAAATTCAGCTACGTGAATAGCGTAGCTGAATTCGACATATCGCAGCCGACTTACCCCGCTGTGAGGACCGCGGCAAAATCGACCTCCGCGGCTTCCTGTCGACGGCGCTTACTCCCACCTCCGCTGGTGGAGTAAGAGCGTCGATTAGGGGATTGATTGTCGCGTCCCAACGGGACGCGATAAATCGATCCCCGAGAGGTCGATTTCTACCCGCCGATTCAGGCGGGTAGTGTAGACCTAGCCTTAGAATAAGTAGTTTGGGTGTGGTTATCACCATTTAAAAGGGATTGATGTCTCTTTCTGGTTTCAGCACAGATCTTCCTGAGGAAAGGTTATTGTAGTGCAAAATAGTTTAAAGTATTTACAAGAGTCCACCTCGGTGACAATAAATACCAGCGTTTATGCATTGGAAAAAAATGCCATGTACCCCAGAAATCTATATGTGAATACTTAAGAGCCTAGTAATGAGAACAAAATTGTCTTAAAATGGAAACTTTCATGGTGAGACATCTAGTGAAATAAATGCCTTGAGAATGTGATCAGGATAAGCCCCTTTAATTGGCATATTATGAGCTTTTTACCCATTCTTTTTTCTTTTCTGATCAAGTGATCAGTAATGGCATTTCAAGACACACGCTCACTGCAATCGTGACTAAATATTGATTGTAAAACCTAATGTTATGCTCCTCAGATATTAATATTAGTTCATGAAACCTTGAGATCCTTGGATAAAAAGGTGACATAGAAATCATAGAAACACAGGACTGACAAGGACCTCAGGAAATCATATAGTTCCTCCTCCTGCATTGAAGTAGGACTAAGTAAACCTAGACCATCTCTGATAGATGTATGTCTAGCTTATTCCTAAAAATCTCAAATGATAGGGATTTCACAGCCTCCCTAAATAACTTGTTCCAGTTGAATCTTTACAGATAGAAAGTTTTTTTCTAATATCTAACCTGAATCTGTCTTGCTGAAATCTAAGCCAATTATTTCTTGGCCTACTCTTGGTGGACACAGGCAACATTGGTCACCACCATCTTTATAATGTCCTTTTACATATTTTAAGACTGTTATGTCCTCCCTCAGTATTCTCTTCTCTAGAATAAACATGCCAAATTCTTTCAACCTCAGTTGAAAGGTCAGGTTTTTAAACCTTTTATCATTTTTCTTGCTCTCCTCTGGACTCTCTCCAATTTGTCCACATCTTTCTTAAAGTGTGACACCCAAAATGGACAAAGCATTTAGCTGAGACCTCACCAGCACCAAGTAGAGTGGAACAATTGTCTCCCATGTCTTACATACAATTGCTGTTAATACATCCCAGAATGACACTTGCCTTATTTGCAAGAGCTGGCTTATCCTCAATTTGTGATCCACTGTAACTGACAGATCTTTTCTTACAGGATTTGTGTATTTGACTTTTTCTTCCTAAGTGTATTATTTTGCACTTGACTTCATTGAATTTCATCTTATTGATTTCAGACCAATTCTCCAATTTATCAAGATCACTTTGAGTTCTAATCATCGGGCCAGAGTACTTGCAATCCCTGCCAGCTTGTGTCATCAGCAAATGTTATAAGCGGACTCTCTACTCCATCATCCAAGTTGTTAATAAAAATATGGAATAGTATCATACCCAGGACAGATTCCTATGGGATCTCACTTGATATGACACCCCAATCTGACAGCAAACCACTGCTGATAATAATGCCTCTTTCTTATTGTGATGGAATATGCCCCTATATTCAGACCTTACACACTATTGTAATAATCTTTGTACAAAGTATGCCTTGTAAGTTATCATTTGAAAATTCATCATTTGCTGGTCAGTATTGTCCTGGTAAAATATGTGTGGCAACATTGCATGTGAAGTTGTAAGATTACCTGTATGGTGTTATTAATACATGTTCCACACCCCACAGACCTGCCCAAATAGGTATGTCCTAAACAAAGGAATGTGTGCTCTGCTTAATATGCATTTAAGTAGTAAACAGAGTCATCAAGCAGGAAGAAAAACAAAGGAAGTTTAAACAGATGAAAAAATCAGCAGGAAGTATCCTTCCACATAGATTCTTTGGCACGTTTCTCAGCTGAAAATATTTTTCAAGAGGGGAACTGAAACTGTAAAAAGGAGGGACAAACACCCCTATGCGGGCTTCTCTCGCTCCCTGCCCAATGCATTCATTGCACATGAAGAAACAAAGGAAGTAGTCGTTGGATTCTGGGGGAGGAGTCCTGACCTAAGGAGTTTGGTCAGTAAGACCGCTGAAAGCATGTGTTAAGAACCTTTGCTTTGAATCTAATGTAGTTTGTTAAGTTAGGCATCAGAAAGCATTTTATGTTTATTTTTCTTGTAACCATTTCTGACTTTTATGCCTCATTGCTTGTACTCACTTAAAATCGAACTATTCGTAGTTAATAAACTTGTTTTATTGTTTTATCTAATCCAGTATGTTCAAGTTGAAGTGTCTGGGTAACTCCATTTGAGGTAACAAGTTGCATGCATATTATTCCCTTAAAGGAATACCGGACTTATATTTGTAATGTCTAGGAAAGGGCTGGGCAGTATGGGACACATATTTCTGTGTCCCATACACAGAAAATCTGGGACTAGGAGTGCATTGGAGGTCAACCTATAGTGATTTTTAGGATGGTAAGAGCTAAACTTTGGCTTGCTGGCTTACCAGAGTTGGTAAGACAACTCCCACCTGTTTATGCTCTCTGTATGTGTGTATATATATCTCCTCAATATTTATTCCACTCTATATGCATCCGAAGAAGTGGCTGTAGTCCACGAAAGCTTATGCTCTAATAAATTTGTTAGTCTCTAAGGTGCCACAAGTACTCCTGTTCTTTTTGTGAAAATGTGTTGAGCTGGATCCTCAGCTAGTGTGAATCAGCAGAGCTCCACTGGCTTCCATAGAACAAAACCAATTTATGCTGGCTGAGGATCTGACCCTTGGGCTAGAATTTCTAGGGTGGGACAGTAACACATTTTTGAGCATTGACAATTGTGTCTTCAAATCATGTCGTTTGTTGTGTGCTTGGTTTTTCAAGGAGAAGTACAAAAAAAAAAAAACCCCTCTCCTTCCCCATTATACATGTTCTATACCTCAAAACGATCAGGTAAGTGAGTAACACTGAAATCTATTACTATGTTCCATAGCCTGGGAATGGAGTCAACTTGGTACTCAGTTTGTGAAAATGAACTGGAAAGAGATTCCAAACTGCTGAAAGATGCCTCACTTCAGTCCATTAGGGATTTTCTAGATGTGTTTTATAAGCAGCAAAAAACAGATAACAATGCTGGCCACACTTTATAATACTTAGAAACACAGTAACTTACCAATGTCAAAGACTGAAGTGCAACTTTACACTGAAGTAAAACCACATCAGCAACTGATTTTGCAGCTGCAAACCAGAAGTACAGAACTCTTCCAATTATTCACAGCCATCTTTCCAGGGAGCCACATTGTTTTCATCAGCATGCTCCATAAATTGTCCATTAAGATACAGATACCAATTCAAATGTCTCCCCATGTCCAAATGCTGGAAGCTGACATTTTAGGGCAAGAAATAATACATACTATCACTAGGCTATTTTGATGAAGTTTTGTAGTGTTTACAGATCACAGGATAGATATCAAAAAGCAAAAGGATAAAAATTGTGCCCCAAGGGAGAGTCTAGGTGTTCTGTTCTGTTCTTTTTTTTTTTTTTTTGTTTGTGTTCAAATTAGTATCATACACAGTCACAGTTCAAGGTTTTAAAAGAAGGTTAAGAAGGTTAGAGCTGCTAGTTTTTGGTTTGTTTTTTACCTCCCACTGAACTTTATACTTTCTAGCTTCAGGCAATAAAGTGGAACCAGGTTGTGTAGTCTGGGCTGCATCTAATTAGAAAGTAGCCAAAGGCTCTTCTTTGTAATATAACAGAGGAAAGTTCACTGATAAAACAAGATGGCACATTCAGGTGGAGAAGACAGTGCAATGCCTTCAAGGGATTATGCTAATTATTACAATTTGTAACAAGGAACTGGAGAACCAAGAGAGGTTTGGAGTGTGGTGGGCAGTTACGATGACTTTATAACTTTTCCAAAACATTCCACAGAAGGAACAAACCAATCTGGATTTTTAAATGTAAATTTTATCTACAAGAAATTATTAAAAACAAACAAACAAACAAAAAAAAAAAACCAAAAAACAACAACAGCCACCTATTGTGCTAGGTGCAAACCTCTACATCTTATAGCATGAAAAGTAAGATATACAACCCCCTTTGGCAGTATAGAAAATAGTAGGTTGAGCTCCTTAACTATGCTTTTAGACCTTGAGTTTCATGATGTAAAGCTCTTCTTATCTGATCTCAGAGCCTATTCTCATTCTCTATATCTCCAGAAACCCAGTCTGTTTTTTTCCTGTCTCTTGAAAGCTCATGTCTCAACCCCTCAGCCAGCACAACACTTTACAGCTTAGCCCTTTTTTTCTTTTATTTATTATCTACATCTCACCATTGCTGTGCACAAGGTTTTACTGACAACTAAACCCAATAGATCCTTCCCCGAGGAGTGTGCTGTCTACAGCAGACAGTTATAGAGGGTCTGATACAACGCCCTTTGAACTCAATGGGAGTGTTTACATTGACTTATTTGGACTTTGGATCAGGTGCAAAGTGTGGGACATGGAGCAATGAGAAATCACATTACATACAGACTTTAAAAGTTTCTCACTCTTTTTTGTTACCATGTTCTAATATATGTTCAATATAATTAATGAATCATTTTATAATACAAGCCTGTCTGTTCAGACCCTGATCTTGCAAAATGTTATTCATATGACTTGTACAGCTTCAAGAGCTGTCGCTGCTTAATAAATCTATAATATCCTGGGCACCATATCAATTAACGGGCTTCTTAGTGCCACAATAAAATCTCTTTTGTTAATAGTTCACAACCAACCACAGTGCACCATCTAATCTATATGCCAAGGGAATCCCCCACAAGCCTGTTAAAACAGGGCAAAGCAGTTGGAACAGGGGGCCAAGATCTAGCCCATGTTGCTTAGATTTAGATATGTAACAGAATACATTTCTGAGACTGTGAAAAAAAACATCCTTGGACATCGCATCTTAACAATACACAATGGCTCTGCTGATAGCATAATGAAGGCTCTGATGTGCTATTATACAGCAGAGCCAAAAAAGAAAAATGGTGACTTTTTAAATACAAAAGAAAGTAGTTAGAGTTGTAGCAGTGAGAAAGCACCTAAGCAGAAGGAACCATAATTTAATTGAGACTTATAATTAGAACTAAATTGAGATTAAAAAGGGGAAAAATAAGAATGTTGAATTTCAGAAAACCACAGTCTAAAAAAAGACTGATAGAAGGGTTAGGTGAAACTGAATGGAATAAATCAGGAGAGGGAAGAGATAGAAAAAGGAGATGGGTTAGATGAGTTAATGTATTCTCAGGGGTTGTGCATTCCATCAAGCAATAAAGACAAAGTAAAATAAGGACAATGCAGATGAATGTGGAAGTATAAAATGTAAGCAAAAGCAAAGAAGAGAGGGCTGCACTGCAATTACAAACTATCAATTGTGAGTACTAAAGAATTAAAAAGCGTGTACAATAATAAGAAAGGCAAAAGCTGAGAGTGAAAGGAAAATTACACAGAACGCTGATGGCTGGGAATGAAAATCAGAAATTGTATAATAATGTAAAGCGATATGCAGAATAAGAAGGAGCAAAAGGCCAGTGAAGAGTGGCAGCAGCGCTTGTGCAAGAAAGTAATAGAGTTATTTATTGGCAGACGTGCTAGACATTTATTTAAAATGTAAATGAATACTTTTCTCAAGGAAACTATACAAGAAAGAAAGAAAAACAGCAGAGAAATTTATTTCTTTGCTGTTTTTCTTGCCAGAACTGGTGATCAAGAAATGACTATGTTGTGCTTACCATTGACACAAGTGACATTGGATAGGGCCCCTAGACACTCAGACTTAGTCCCTTTTCTATGTAGACTTGAAAAATACCTTTCCAAATACTGGATGACATAAGGGTTATCAACAGTTCCCTTTTGTACAATTCTTTATTATCTTCTTTATGATTATAGTATGACCCGATTTTTCTTTTCATTCGCTTTTGAGCAGCAGCACAGACCTCCCTAGAGTTCTATGACATAGACAATACCGTAATCCCTCACTGAATCAGGCTGGTTACCTCTTTGTTTTTTTGTTGCTGCATTCAGTGATAAGCATTTATGTTAAATTAATGTTTCCATATCCTATGTTATTAATGTATTACAATGGTCATTTAGATGAATATAAAACTGGTGAGCTGACTGCCAGGCTAACCTCTAACTCCACAGCTGTTTGGAGCACAGGGAGTTCTCTGTCCGACTACACTCTGTTTATCTCTGAAATCAACTTATTCACCAGTTAAAAAAGTTGATCTGGGGGAAACAAGGAAGAAAAACTTAGCTGTGGCCATATAGGTATGCTTATTTGTTTGTTATTGTGGTAGCGCCTGCAGGTTGCAGTCTGGATGGGGCGGCAATGTGCACTGTAGACACACATAATGGAAAAACAGTGCTTGCCCCAAAGAGTTAGCAATTGAAGTACATGACAACAGACAACAGGCGGATACAACAAGCAGACAGAGGGTATGCAAAGGATAGTAAGACAGTAGTGATTAGTGTAATAAGCCGTGGTCACCACATACCAGCTGCCTGGCCATTTGCAAACCTTTATGATTAGGGGAGACATGAGGGCACCCAGAAGTGCTGTTATTTAGCAGCTGTTCTCTCTGAAATTAGGAAGTGTATCTCTCCTTTGATCTTCTCATTTCATATATCCCTTCACATTTGTCCATAGAAAACTGTGGCTGCAATTCTCAGGATACTCTGCCCCTAAAATGGAGAAATATATTAAATGCAGCCTCTCCTAAAGCAAACCAACTGAACTTACTCTTGCAATGTGACTGTGATGTGATAAGGGATGGTGCTGCCAATAAGGAGTTCTGCTCCAAGAGTTGTTGACTCTCCCTCTCTCGGTATATAATTATTCTTGGAAGAATTATGTTTTTATCAGTAAATGTTGGTAAATGTCAATTTCACCATACACACATAGATGAAAAATATGTCCATCAATAATAAATATATACAGATACACAAACTAAGAAAAATGCTGCTTGAGAACTTATTAGAGTCAAAATCCAGTGATTTAGACTTTTGAATTAGGCTTATTACAAATGGCCTAATGAATGAATAGTAAAAACAGGTATGATTTGTTGATTTAAGGATATTTACATTGTGTATTTTGATATGTGATGTTCAGGGCCAGCCCACAACATTTTGGCACCTGAGGCGGGGAGCTCAAATGACACCCTCATACCCCCTCACTTGGGCCAAAACAAAAAGGTCTCAATTCTGCCTTCTTCCTCTTTTACTCCTCTCGTGGTACTGCTCTGCTGCCTACTCCAATAAAGCAGAACTAACAACTTAAAATGCCTTGTTCAAAAATTTTAAGTAACACTTAACTTTCAAATGCCTGAACAGCAAATGTAACTTTTCTTATCTGCATAAGAAACACTGGCATTTTTAGCTGTTTGAATAATCAAAGTGATGCTTTCCGTGCCTTCTTGGTTGCAAAGATTTGAACTACTTCCTGAGGTCCACAGTCTGAGCCAGCTCATGCTCTGTTGAGATGGTTGCAAGGCCGACCAGCCTCGCCTGTGTCATTGTGGAGCGTAGATGTGTTTTTATTAACTTCAGCTTGGAGAAGCTGCATTCTCCACTGGTAGTTGTTACAGGAAGGGTTAGAAGTATGCGCAGAGCAACAAAAGCATTTGGAAAGAGGGTGGTCATCTTATTTGTGCACATATATTCCAGAACAGCCTTTGGAGTTGATCCTGCTGAAATGTATCTTGAAAGGGCTTTCAATTCATCACCTAAATCACTCACATCAATATCGTGCATGTCATCATATGTCAACACTATCCCTAGTGCCCTCCATTGCTGATATAGGTCTTCTTCAGGTATAGTGAGGAGTTTTGGAATATCATACCACATCCCAAATATACTGCTGTGTTCCTTGAGCTGCATGAAACATTCTTCAGCTGACTGTATTGCACAATCTAGCACCTGGTTAAAGAATTCAACTTTGAATTGTTGTTTGGGGTCTCTTATGGGATTATCCCGTGCCTCGTAATCAAAATGTCTTCTTCTTCGGTGACTCTTGTATTTTTGAATGGGTGGGAAAATAGCTTCAGTGTGAAGTTCCTCTGCCAACTTCTGTGCACTCTTCAGAACATTTTGAAATCCCTCATCTGACTGATAAAACTGTAGGTATAACTTTGCTTTGTCCAGTTGTTCCATTGCTCAGATATATCAAGGTCAACACCTTGGAGTCTCTTGCTTACAACATTTATTTCAAACAGTATGTCATGCCACAACACTAATACATAACTTCAAATTTCTGTGTGGCTGTTTCTGGTGATTCCATTTCCCTCTGCCACTATTCTCCCACAAACAGTTCCTGTCATAGCATTATTCTCCATAATAACTATGGCATCATCTATCTTCCCAATTTGGTGTTTTATAATCTTTATCACCTCCACTTGACTTTCCCATTGAGTGGCACTCAGTGGTTTCAATGTCTGAGAGGATGTTCCCAGATGTTGCTTCAAAATTTGCCATTGATGAGTTGATGCAGAGAAAAATACATAGATGCTTTGAATTACATTAAAAAATTCAGTAGCCTCACTAAACGCTGATGCTGCATCACTGACCACCAAATTCAATGAACGAGAACTGCATGGGACAATTATGCTTGAGGGTTTAACTCTCAGATCTGTGTCTGCAGTCCTCTGTTCTTTCCTTTCATGTTGGCACCATTATCGTAGCCATGACCTCTCATGTCAGCTATCGCAATTCCCGTATCTTCCAGATTTTTAAGAAGCACATGTGTCATACCAGCTCCTGTAGTATCATCAATGTCAATAAATTCTAGAAAATGCTTTCTGACAGTCACCAATGCAGGGACATTTTCACTAGGTTCTGTTGTTGTTACAAAACGCACCATTAAAGTCATTTGTTCCGTATGGCTGATGTCAGGTAGGTAGTCCAGAATAACAGAGTAATATCTGGCTGACTTCAGATCTGCCACAATCTTCTGTTTGACTTTTGTTGCCAGTAACTGTATGATCTCATTTTGAATGGTTTTTCCAGGGTAGCGGTGTGTGTACATTTCTCGGGTGGTGACTCTTCTTAGATGCTCCTGGAGTACAGCATCAAACTCAGCCATCAGCTCTACAATTTTAAAGGAAGTTTCCATTGTTTGGCATATACAGCTGATCTGAAGTGCCACACAGTGCTAGGTTTTGCGTAGCAAGAATTCTCGCAATGGCAATGAGCCTTTTCAGAACATTTTGCCAGTAAAGAGACTCTGATTCAATCTTCTCTTGATGCTGATCATTTATGGTGGCCTTTAACCTTTAACCAACCTATGGTGGCCTAGTCTCATCTCAAGCTCTTACCACCTAGGGAATGCTCTCTGGTGATTTGCTGCCTTCTCATGGCATGCCAGATTTCTAGCCAGATTTTTCCAGTCCTTTGTTCCTGTAGAACCCAATGTAGCTGGAACATTAGACTGGAAGAGTTTGCAACAAAAACAGTATGCAGCATTCTGGGTTTTTGAGTACATAAGCCATAGCCTCTCCACTTTGTCACCATTGGGGATTTCACGCCAGTAATGTGTTGGATGGAAACTTCTATTTTCATTGTCTTTGGGGAACATGAAGTTTTTCATTTGCTGTGGCCCATGCAGTACAAGGAAGTCCCTCAGGCTACTGCTCAAGTAGGTCCACAGTCCTGGATCATCTAGACTTAAGGAACTAAACTCAGCAGCAGCTGTTTCTTGCGCCTCTACCACACACTTCTCTGATCTACACTTTTCTTCATGAATGTGCATGGTTACATCCATTTGAGATGGAGATATGGATGCTGCAGTAGCTGCCAGGTCACCTGCACTCTGACTAACTGGTGAGGAGATGCCTGATCTTCCACTCACATCCTCACTGGGGCCGGAAGGCTCACCATGAACATTTGTGACTATGTATCTCAGGAGAGCGCCTTCCTGCTTAGATAGAAAAACTTCCTTTGCTTTCTTTCTTTTTCTGAATGCTGCCCCAGAGGGGTGTTTTCTTCTTTCACTCATGACTGCTGTTCTGTGCCAGCTATAGTGGTTCTCAACACTCAATTGAAGGGGACAAATAAGCACTCTGGTAGTAGGGTCTGAGTGAGGGAAGATATCAGTGTCTTAAGGGCCTAACTGGCTCCTACTATTTCAGTTGACTGCCTGTTCTCCTCAAGTGGGTTCAGGGAAGCAGCAGGAAACAGGAAGTTCCCTGAGAAGCTGGTGTTAATCAGTCCAGGCTCCTGGGGGTGCTAGAGAGCTACATAAGAGGCTCCTCCTCCTCTCTCTCCCTGCAGCTCCTGCTGCTTTCTGTTATTTCCTCTCACCTTTTCTCCTGCTTACCTGTTATGTCTCTTGTGCCCTCCTTCCTCCAGCACAGCACTCCACCATCTCTGTGCATCTAGAGCAGAGAGAATACATATGCACCAGCAGCAGACACAATTTTCTACACTCTGGGTGCTACTGGCGCCCCCCCAGCCAGTCTGGCACCTGAGGTGGCCGCCTCAATTTGCCTCATGGTAAGGCCAGCCCTGGTGTTGTTGATAATTTCTGTTAATGGTTTATAAAGCTTTAACTTTTTGAATCTCAATGTCTACTACAATTAGATAATTGTCCGACCCCCCCATAATTTCCCACAATTGTGAAAATTTACATTGATAAAAAATTTTAAAATGCTTTAAATAAAGATTACTATTGATACCAAAATTCTAAAAAATAAAATTCTAATTCTGTCAAGCCTATATATACTGTTACCCAGTGGTGGGGGGCTCTATGACTGTAGTTTTGGGGACAAGCAGAGTGAGGCAAACACAAAAAAAAATATTGCAAATACTAATTCAAATACCCCTGTGAATGTAAATCAATAACATTTGCAAATACTACCCACAAAAAAATTGTAATAATGTAATAAAAATATTTTAATCCTTACCTACGGTTAATCGTCTTTAATAAAATAAAAACCAGTAGAGCTACTTTGTAAGGTTAGAAAAGGCTAACCCTTAGTTTTATATATTCCACAGTCACTTAATGCCCACAAACAAGATCATTGCTTACTTTACAGTACATGTGAAAGTAAAGCATATTGTTTTTCATAATATGTTGCACACCTCCTACACAACCATACGGATTCTTTTTTCACATACTCTGGTTTAGATAAGGAGTAAGTCTATTGAATGTAATGGAATTAAATTGCTGTAAATCCAGTATAAATAAGATCAAAAACAGGCTCCTTCACTCCTTTATATAAAAATTAGGAGAAACCATGAAGCTAGATTTATGGTATATAATATGCAAGCCCGGTGTTTCTGTAGTTCAAAGGAACTTGCAATCATCCCCCACCCCCACATCTTCACTCTACAATAAATATTATTTCTGGTAAGTAGGGTCTTAAGATGCAATAGTTGAAATTCAGGGTAACTCTAGAAGTCTGGTAATATATCCTAAAAGGGAAGTCAGTTGACCCTCAGTAGTCTTACAGAAATTTGCTGGAAAACTGTTTTGGAAAGAGATGCTAGAATCTGCTCAATGTCAAATGAAACCACAATGTGTATCAGAGAAGACTCTTTCCCATTTACAGCCTTTTTTCAGTTGCATTATAAATCACATATCCTGTTGAAAAGTTTGGTACACAGTTCGCCAATATCTGTTTTCTTCATTGATAAATCTCATAGTCTAGCCAGCATAAAAAGCAACAGCCAGCATTACATATTTTAAATAACCTAAAGACTTAACTTCTTCTCAGAATCTGTGAATTTTCAAGTCAACATACAACTGAAACCTTGTATAAAATATTTGTCTTTAGTGATCCTGGGGTCAAGATAAATCTTATGTCAGTGTGAATCTGAACCAGGATTTACACATTAAAACCTTGATCAGGACCTAAAGAAGACTCAATCAGCTCCTCTAGGATCAGAGAGTGGAAACTGCACTGGATTCAGATAACAATTCTTTTGTTTGCTTTGAAAATGAAGATGGTGATGCACAGTAATAGTACTGAAGATAGAAGTCATCTGTTTATCCACAAAATAACCTGTGGGGACTTCATTTAAGTTCTAAGTCCTGGGCCTGTTGACTGGGAGTGCTAATAACAGTGTGAACTGTTTCAAGTTATAGACCAATTCTTGTTCACTTTACTCACTTAAGTAATGAAATGGAAATACAGATTTCGCCCACTACAGTAGTTTGTGCTTGTCATAATCAGCGAAGGATTCCATTGCCACCAAGACAACTACTGGACTATCCTAGTTAATTGTAGAGTCAACTAATATAGCAAGACACACTCTTGATCATGATAATGCCAGGGTATTTGCATTAGGATTGGGGATTAGGCATGTCACAGTTCTGGTCATACTCCCCCTGCTGGACACTCACCAGACTGCTGTGAGAGGACCCAAACGCTGAATCCCACATGCCTTTAGCTTCCTGGGGCTGGGCAGAGTTTAGACACTGTCCCTGGCTTTGCACCTCTAGCCACTCATTCCAGGTGCAGTCAATGTGTCTGACACCGTTCTTGGAAGTGGGGACCCAGCAATGCACTTGCTTAGTCCCTGCCACTAGTGCTGGCTCTCCCAATGTTCACCAGCAGTTCTGGAACAATCCGCAGAATCCCACCAAAAGGGTGATCCTTCTGGTTTACAGTTACTCTCTTCAAATTATAGCAAAAGCAAATAGGCACAGTCTTAGCAAAAGTTTCTTAACTCAATTAGGTAAACCACAAGAGGGTACAAACACCCTGAATGCAACACCCTTCACTCTAGCTCACCCGACCCTTGGGAATCCTGGAGAGGGTGAGTCTACTTGGGCTCTGGTATGTTCCAGAAACAGCCCCCCTCAGCTTGAGCTAGTGAAAATGGCTGAATACCCAGAGCAGATCACCACACCATAAAGTACTGACACAGAGAGGGCTATCGCTGAGTAGGAACAGTTAATCTGAAAGACAGTTTACAAACTGATAGCCACTTGGTTTATCTACTGTATCACCAGATAATGTCTTCTTTTTTTAAAAAAAAATACAGATACACAGCACAGGAAGAAAACTTCTGCCGTTCATCACGTGGAAATAACCAAGAGATCTGTGGGGAGAGTGAGAACGTGGGAGGGGCTGAGTATGTGGGAAAATGAGATTTAATGAGGAACACAGGGAAGGGACTGGGATTAAGCACCAGACTGGGATCCAGTGGGAAGAGAGACAAATTGGAGAAGGAGCTGGGAGAGGGGAACTGAAGGGAACAAAACATTGGGGCTGGAGGGAATTGGAACTGATTGGGCAAAGAGACTGGGATTGGGTGGGGGGGGGACTTAGAAAGGGGGCTGGAATTCGACAGGGAGCCCCAACGAACAGACTAGCTCTGGCTGGGCCAAGAGACCTGGAATGGGATTAAACACCTGAGCAGTGGAGAATTGGACTGGTTAGGCAAGAATAATTGGAAAAAATAGTCACATGCTATTTAATTAAAGAGTGTCCTAATGCATAGTCAGAAAGGGGTCAAGTTAGGGTCGCACAGAGAACATGCGTCTGACGAAGTGGGTATTCACCAATGAAAGCTTAAGTGCCAATACATCTGTTAGTCAATAAGGTACCACAGGACTCTTTGTTGCTTTTTACAGATCCAGACTAACACGGCTACCCCTCTGATACAGGGAACCATAATTCAGGCATTTGCTAATTTATGAGGGCTTGATTTTGCAATGTGAATAATGTTTCTTTAACATATTTTTTGGGTGTAATAAAATAAATAGATTGATCTTTAGTCTTTCCATGTAAGGCAGGTTTTATAGACCTTGAATCCTTCTTGTAGTTATTTTCTGAATTCTTCCAACTTTTTAACATCGTTTTTGAAGTTTAGACACTAGAACTGGACACAATATTCCCAAAATGCTCTCATTAATGCTGTATATAGACATAATACTATCTTCCTACTCTATTACCCTTTTCTAGGTCAGAAAGGAGAACATATCTAGAAACCAAGTCTAACTTCTTAACTCTGTGGTTCATCATTTAAACACATATGTCCTGTGATACCTGGTTCATTTTTAACCTTCCCTTTTCACTCAGCGATGATGGCTGGTGCTAGAAATATGAAACCAATCAACAAAACAAAATTCACCAGAATTAAACACCTCTGTTAAAAGAGGCACTTAATTGATAAAAACAACAAGGATTCCGGTGGCACCTTAAAGATTAACAGATGTATTTGGGCATAAGCTTTCATGGGTAAAAAACCCACTTTTTCAGATGCATGGAGTGAAAATTACAGGTGCAGGCATTGTTATACTGACACATGAAGAGAAGGGAGTTACCTCAGAACCAGTGTTGACAGGGCCAATATAATCAGGGTGGATGTAGTTCACTTCCCAATAATTGATGAGGAGGGGTCAATTCCAGGAGAGGAAAAGTTGCTTCTGTAATGAGCCAGACACTCCCAGTCCCTATTCAAGTCCAAATTAATGGTGTTAAATTTGCAAATGAATTTTAGTTCTGCTGTTTCTCTTTGAAGTCTGTTTCTGAAGTTTTTTGTTCAAGTATGGCTACTTTTAAATCTAAATCTAAATCTTAATTGATAGAATCCCTCAAAGAAAGAAGCCTTTTGTTAATCATGTACATTGCTTTCTGGAATACAGTAGATTGATTTTTTACTTAAAATCAAAAAAAGCATTAGAAGAATTCTAAGAATGCAAGAGCTTCAGGGCATCAAAAATAAAAATGGTCTTGTTCAGAAACGCTGGAGTAATTTTTGCTTAAAAGTTGGAGAAAGGGTGAGAAAAAATATATTGCGTTGAAGTGCCAAAAACACAGCACCCTTTAATGGAAACCTAAAAATATTCCAATATGAGTTCCTTTCTCCATACTCCCTTAAAAAATAAAGAAAACCTATGTTACCAGATTTGCCCATTACTTTGGGATATGCTCATTTATTAGGGTTACTCTTCTGGGGGAGGGAGAGTTCTGTAATTCTATCAATGTACTGCTTGTGTCACTTGTGTTCTCATACAGAGCTCTACTTCTCCCTTCTGCAAGTTCCCTCCCAATGGAGCTATCCTGCAGGATGTAGGTTCCCCAGGGATGGGTTCTTCCAGCCCCAGAATCAAACGAACACATACACACACATTAACAGAGTGTGTCTGAGAGGACTGGATTAATCAGTCCTTCTCCATATTGTCTCTTTCTCCTCCTCCTACAAATCCTGCAATCTTCTCTCCTATTCCCCAAATTTCCCAAATAGCTGCCCCTTCTTTGTGTCCGCCTTCCTTGCCTACACGTGCCTTCCTTGTACCTGTGACTATTCCCCTTGGGCCGGTCTTCCTTATAGTTGAGCCTTCCCATAACTGTGCTCCACTTCTGCCAGGATAAGGAAAGAAAAAGTTGCTGCCCCAGTCAGGGTTGCTTCTCCATATCCCATACAGGCCCTTCTTCCTCTAAAGACCTTCAGAGCCTGCAGGGAACATCACCAAACATAGGGTACGTCCACAATGCACACTCCTGATAGTGGTATGTTAAAAATAGCAGTGTAGAGAATGAGGCACTGTTTAGGTGAGGGAGAGTAAACAGGGCACATCCTTAGGGTATATACTCTACATGCCTCTCTGCTGCTGGAGCCTTTGCAAACCACAGTGAAAGACTCTGGCAACAGGGAAAGGCTTCGGGTCCTATAGTTTAAAAAGTTCACCAATCCCTTATGATTTGACACTGTTCCAACTTCTCATCCCTTTTCCCCCCCCCCCCTCTATATTTATTAACTAACTTGATCATTTACTGCTGTGGGTGAAATATAGCTAGCTAAACCACAATTCTCCCAAATCATTCCCCTGGCGGGGAAAGATTATAGCTTCTCTTCAGTAAAGTTACATTGCAATACCAGTCTCGGTTTCAAAGATTTCACAGGGCCTGATCTATTAAAGTCAAAGGGAGTCTTTCCATTGACTTCAGTAGGCTTTAGATCAGGCCCCTAGTGAACAAAGATATGCTAGAGTAAATTAAATATGTATGATCTTCCATATTTGACAGTGCAGCAAGGCAGTAAATGAAATAAATAATTAAAATACTAGAAACAGCAAAGACTGTAGGAAAAGATACATTGTTGTACTTTTGACTAAAGCTGACTGAAATATTTCATTTAAAACCTCTCTTGACAAAGAAATGACTTTTTTTCCCAAATGAAAAATAATTAGTTTTGGTTTTCACCTTATTGATTTATTCACTCTCTCTCTTTCCCCTTTCTCTTCACCCCATCACCACCACCACCATCCTTTACAGTGGCAAAATTAAAAAAAAAAAAAAAAAAGAGGGAGACAAGTGGAGAAAAAGGAAAAACACAATAAGGTGAAAGAAACAAACTGTAAAAACAAAAAACAAAAAATCATTTTTTCAACTTTAATTTTATCATAAAATCAGAAAAAATCATTTTTGCAAACATTTTGAGAAAAAAATGTTTTTCAAATGTCTTCACAATAATTTTATTTGCCATTTTCCAACTAATTTTACTTTTACTCTATATTTATGACTATCACAATATCAACACTACAAGAGATGCTAACAAGGCAAGAGTAGAAATAATAATATTCCTGAAAACTAAGGCCAATGTTGTTTTCCCAATGTGACTATTTTACAGCATTCTGGTTTAGTCTGGGTCTTTATTTACTAAATGTAGTTTTATAATTCAAAGCAGTAAATCTCTCAATTTGTGGTGAGTCATCACCATTCAACCATCAGCATTTTCCAGTAGTTATCACACATAAGTGTCCAGGATATCAAAGGTTTTCCTTTTAGGTAGCAGTGATTACTGTGTGCAAATATATAATACTGGTCACCACAACTGACAAGAATGTTCAACTGCATCTGTTTATTCAAACCAAACTTCAAGATGACTATATATAAGGGTAAACTAAGTGATAACATAATTAAAAATTGTCTCTCCATATGTTAAGATCTGTGTCACGGAAAACTGGCCAAACCTGAAGCGGTTTGTCTTTTGGAATTGTTCTGAGCTTATACTCTACATCATG
Organism: Trachemys scripta elegans; assembly: GCF_013100865.1. Classification (NCBI taxonomy): domain Eukaryota; kingdom Metazoa; phylum Chordata; order Testudines; family Emydidae; genus Trachemys; species Trachemys scripta. The sequence goes on from NC_048302.1 coordinate 108,727,920, forward strand.
GCCCTGATCCAAAGAGCGTTGAAATCAATGGAAAGATTCCTAGTTACTACACAGGGCTTTGGATTAATCCTTGTATACCTGTTTGTGCTCAAAGACTAATGGTCATTTTGTAATTTCTAAAATGGGATGAGATACTGTTAAAATATATACTAAGTTTATAAAATAAAAGTTTGTATATAAGCATGTTTTGGTCATTTTTTCTTATCAAAAACATGTTTTTAAACACTACTTTAAAACCCCCAAATAAATATTTTTGATAATTTGACTGGATCAAAGTATTATCATTCATCTCTTGATGGTCATAAAATCAGAGGAAAGAATATTAAAAAAAAAAAAACGATTCGGTCAGTCCATTCCACTGTAGAATTATAACAAGTTCTTAAGTGATTTGTGTAGTCTAGATTTAAATGATTCAAAAGATGGAGCTAATATTCAGTCCAAAATTTCCTTTTCTAAATTATATCGTGACACACTCATTCATTTGTTAAGAACAAATCATGTCAAACCAATCTAAGAGCTTTCTTTGACAGGGTAACAAGGCTTGTGGATGGGGGGAAATGGTAGATGTTGTTTATCTTGAATTTAGTAAAGCTTTTGATACTGTCTCACATGATCTTCTCATAGATAAACTAGGGAAATGCAACCTAGATGGCACTACTATAAGGTGGGTGCAAAACTGATTGGAAAACCATTCCAAAAATCATGCTGGAAGGGCATAATGAGTGGGGCCCGCATAAATCAATTCTGTGTCCAGTTATGTTCAATATCTTCATCAATGATTGAGATAATGGTATAGAGAGTACACTTATAAAGTTTGTGGATGATACCAAGCAGGGAGGGGTTACAAGTTCTTTGGAGGATAGGATTAAAATTCAAAATGATCTGGACAAACTAGAGAAATTGTGTGAAGTAAATAGGATAAAATGCAATAAGGACAAATGCAAAGTACTTCATTTAGGAAGGAACAATCAGTTGCACACATACAAAAATAGGAAATAACTCTGGGAAGGAGTACTACGGAAAGGGATCTGGGGGTCATAGCGGACCACAAGCTAAATATGAGTCAGTGTAACACTGTTGCAAAAAAAGTGAACGTCATTCTGGGATGTATTAGCAGGCGTTTTGTAGGCAAGACACAAGAAGTCATTCTTCCACTATATTCCACACTGATTAGACCGTAACTGGAGTATTGTGTCCAAAGATGTGGACAAACTGAAGAAAGTCCAGAGAAGAACAACAAAAATTAAAGGTCTAAAACATGACCTATGAGGGAAGATTAAAAAATCTAGGTTTGTTTAGTCTGGAAAAGAGAAGACTGAGAGGAGACATGATAACAGTTTTCAAGTACATAAAAGGTCACAAGGAGGAGGGAGAAGACTTGTTCTTCTTAACCTCTGAGGATAGGACAAGAAGCAATGGGTTAAAACTGTAGCAAGGGACGTTTAGGTTGGACATCAGGAAAAACTTCTTGTCAGGGTAGTTATGCACAGGAATAAATTGCTTAGGGAGGTTGTGGAATCTCCATCATTGGAGATTTTTAAGAGCAGGTTAGACAAACACCTGTCAGGGATGGTCTAGATAATACTTAGTCCTGCCATGAATGCAGGGGACTGGACTAGATGACCTTTCGAGGTCCTTTCCAGTCCTATGATTCTATATCCCATTGTAATGCCCTAATAAATCCTCTACATCTTTGACACCTTCAAATATGTCTAAATGATCATATTGCCCCTTTAAATTGCTTAGTTAGCAAAAATAACACACAGTGAGGTGCATTTGAAGGATTGTCTCCCACTATGAAAGGGTCTGTAGTGTAATAAGTCATTAATAATGTAGTTAAGGACACTTTTTCAATGATTTTTAACTTGATAGTGTTGTTTTAATCAAGGGCTGGACAAATTCAAGCAAAACAATGTCAAATTCAGGTTTTCTAATATTCCAATATTTACTTCTAACTAGGCTGAATTAGCAGGATAAGTGGAATTGAGTCTGCTTTGCACCATTCCTGTAACATGGCCTCTGGTATGAACAATCATGTGCTTATCTCTGAAGAGGGCTCTCCATTAGGCCAAAAGTTGTCAGTCATAGTTATAACTTTTGTGGGCATTAGGAGGACCCCAAAACTAGTAGAGGTCTTTGAAGGTCCCCAGAATTTCAAACCACTGAGGAAAATCCTTCCTCTAAAAGACAGGGTAATTTATGGCACCTGTGCTAAAAATTCTCTATCCCCTGCCTCTATCAATTGTATCTCCTAATTTGTTCCAGAACCTCCAGTGGAAGGATTATGAAGATGGGGCAAAAGCCATCTCAGCATCCAGCATAGCCAAAAGTCTCCTTGCCTGATTATCAGAGAAGCAGTCGGGTAGGGAGTCTGGGTCAAAGACAAAGGACTCACTAAGTCCAATTTCCTCCTACATCTGCCCAGGGAAGCTGATTAAGTATGCCATGGTGGGTACCACATGAATCCTCTTTGCGTCCAGTTAGAAGGGGACCAAAGTGAAGAAATCAAAGAAGACTGCAAGATAAACCCTGTTTACATGAGTTCTTTTGTGCCCAACATTGGCCTCATACATCACACCTGATTAAAGGGTGAAGACATAAGTTAGTTATGAAAATATGGCCAAGTTCCCCAAGATGTGATATAAATGTTGTGTTACTCTAGCTAAGCAGGACAAGGACATAGTCAGATATGGGGGGAAATGTTTAGGGGATTAGATTCTCTTCTCATGCTTAATACATATGTGGCAGATTTGTTGATGGGAATCTCTCACTCAAGAAGTCCCTCCACCAAGATCACTTACTGAAACAGTAAATTTTCAGGTAATACATGCAGCTAAATCAGCACAACAAGCATGTTAGTCTTAGTTATTGTTAAAGTCATATCTGTATTTCCTTAGTAGTTGAAAGAACTGCTTGCTAGGTAGCATTAAGCATTTTATGTGAAGTTACTGTAGGTCTACACAAATGTGAACAATTCCTATTTTTGGAGCACAAATTCCTGGTTATATGTTTTGCATATTAATCTAGTCCGTGTTGGTGTCTGATTAGCTCTTTAAACATTAATAATCACTAGAGAAAGAAATGACATTTTAGTCTAAAAAGCAATTGCTGTTCATTTGCTATTGTATTTCTACTTAAAAGTGATGTTAGACATTTAATACCAATGATAAATGTGTCTAAGGAAAGATCTGTAGCTCTTTTTTATTATATAAAATATATCCCTTTACTGACAAAGCAAATAAGCAAAACATGATAAAATATATACCTGTGGCATCTTATCTTTTAAAAAAAAATTCTCTACAAATGACTGCAAAAATAACCTCATACAGTTCCATGCTTCTGTTACACAAAGATTTACGAATCTAATCTGCTTAGTTTACAACTAAAAATATGTTTTTTTTCTAACTGTCAGAAGCACAAACTCAATATAGATTATACAAGTCAAGTTGTGTTTTCGCTCACTCAATCTGCCTTCAATTATACCTTTGCAATCACTTTGTCTTTGGACTATGCAATTGGAACTGATATAATATTTTCTTGAGTACATGAACTGGAATAGAGCCCAGCTCACCCTCTATCAGGCTGGGCTCTGCAGTGGCAAAAACAGTACCGAAACCTCATTTTATCATTATCATAAGCAGATACAACTGTGAAAATCTGCAGAAAGCAGACCTGTTGAGTCAGAATTTTTACACAGAGGAAGGACATTCATTCTCCAAGCGTATGCAAACGTACAGGGTTCAACAGTACCTTGCCAGGGAACTTTTGTGGTGGTGTTGGTTAGTTTCCATAAGGCCTTGTCTGTCAAACACATGAACTGAAGTTACAGAAAAAAATATACAGAATAGTACATCTTTCATTACACTGCACCAACACTTTACTTCCTCAGCTCACTAATAAACAGGGAATCAGACTAAGAAGAGTCAGCACTGATTGATGGCTCACTTTAAAGCACTGAGCTGCTAATCAGTTCATCATGGTACCAAAAGAATGAATGCCAGGAATGTACGAGAATCTTTACAAGTGCCATACTCAGCCTAACACTACAAAAATATTTATTTAGGTATTGATCCTGCAAGGTGCTGAGCTTTCCTGTCAGGTGCTGAGTTCCTGGAACTCCAATTGACTCTAACGGGAGTTGAGGGTGCTTAGCATTTTGCAGGGCTGAGACCCTAGTCAAATCCTGTTCCAAAAAGAATACAGCTTATGAGATAATGAGTGCATTGGTTTGATTGTTTCTGATTCTTCTATGGATTTAAAGATAAATGCTTTAAACTTGGAACTGCCACCATCTGGTTATCCTTGAGAAAAATACTAGTTACTGTGTTTATTTAATATTGATCACAACATGTATTCACTCAGGGAAAATGTTGATGTTGTTCTTTTTTAATCCTAAACTAATAATGTATTATTAAAGAGGAATATAAAATAAGCACTTGTTTTATAGGGAAGTTTTCATATTTCTAACTCCCATGTAAAGATTTATATGCCTAGATGGTGTGGTTATCCATTATGGAGGAATTGTGCAGAAACTATGGGTTTTGTTTCACTTAGGATTTCACTTTGGACTTGAAACATATACATGTTAATGACCAATGCTCTCTCCATTAAGCCATTCAGTTGTCTTGACAGTGTCATAAACTTATACAATGGGGCTAATTTATTAACAAATTATGATTTGCTGCCATAAATACTGGTGGGTGCAGTGCAAAAATGTTTGATTACTGGATTTCAATTTAATAACAAAGTTATAAAAGCTATTATAGAACATGACCTACCAGACCCATATAAATATTTAATCAGGAGTTAACATAATATGAGGCATTTGTCTCTTAAAGAGACAGTACCAGAACATATGTAAAATAGAAGTTTTAAAATACATTCAAATTGCAGTTCTTCTAGGGAACATTATATTCTGTGTTTAAGGTTTTTTCAAGCATACATACACCAAACTTCTCTAAATAAATAATGACCAGTAGTATCTGAGCTTGATCATCTCTTTTTTAAAAAATTTATGGTGGGGCAAATGCAAATATGTCATTTGTCAACCTAAATTTCTGTTATAGGTCTGTATAGAAAATTTGACATGATCCAAAGATACTGTACTGTCTCATGTTATTTAGACCCTGCTGCTTAGCAGTATAAATACCAAGGCTCCTTTGGGACGTGGAGCTATAAAACAGGAACTATTTTTACATTGGCATAGATTATAGAAAAAGAATATTCTAATATTACTGGCACTAAATGAGAATTGAAAATTTATAAGAAAAGGAAAAAGGAAATGAAACCTCAATAAAACATGTGAATGGACATACACAATGTTTGAAGTTGAAACAACCTCTGATTTTGTTTGGTCACATTTGTTTTCTGTTCTCTACAGAAGTCTTATCCCAACTTGAGACACTCTAGGCAGTGAGAAATAGCTCTGGTCTTTCAACACCCCTTCTTTTTATTATGAAATTTGAGTTAGAGTCATTAGGTAGTATAAACAAGTTCTAAATCTCATTAATCTATCAACCCCTTCTGCTCCCAGCGGTGCAAGCTCAAATATAGAAATAACACTTTGCACTTAGCCACCATTCACCCAGAAAGAAGAATGCTAAGAACAACATAAATTGAAACAATAAAAACATAACATTGCCTTTGCCCCACAGATTCTCAAAATTAGCATCAATAGAGCAGTGCTTCTATTCATTTTCTTTCTGATTCTGGGTGAAAAGAAATGTTCTTCTTTATTACTGAATACAGTATGGTAAGTTTCCAATGTCCAGAGATCAAGTTTTTATGAGCTCAGGATATTTCACAATAATGTTTGTTTGGCTAAATATTGCAAATAGAGAGGAGCCAAAATGAAACTCAGTTCCAAGTCCCTTCATATTTCAGGGGAAGAGCTACTGGAGGACATGACCAGATACGAATCCATCATTAAGATTGCATCCAAATTGGGACCTCTATTTCCATGCCAGTTGGACTATGGCTGCAATCTTGTGAAAAGTATCAATCTAACAAGAGTTCAGCCCACATTGGCAGAAATCTCACAAGAGCCTGTAATTTCAGGAGATTCCCACCCTCTAGGGTCAGAAAACAGCAAGCAAGGTTTGCAACAGTCCAGCCAATACCCCGAGTCTGAATCGGAACCATTGCCTGCACCTATATATGATCTAAACATCACCCCTCTGGGCTTCCTCCGATTGCACTGGTACACGTACAGCCCATGACTGTAGAGTGGCATCAAGAAGAACAACAAGCAAAATACAGAGGAAAAAGCATGAGCGGAAGTGAAAGTAAAATTAATTATAGTTACCCGTTTCCTGGACACCAGGATATAAACTTTTAAAATGCCTCTCTCTGTATATCTATATCTATATGTATATATCAGTATTTACTGGAGTAAGGAAAAGAATCTTTTAAAAAATACGCTACAGAACATGAAACATATACAGACCATAGCATACTTGGGCTGAAATAGTTTTATACATGGGGTATTTATTTGTTTAGTTTGTGTTTATTTTTAAATAAAGTTACATTACAATAGTTCTACTTAAAAATCAAAAGGGTTCTCAAGTAGGAATTACAATTTGTGCTGTAACAAGAATTACAACTTGTGCTGTAATTTGACACGCATCTATCAAGTGTAGCAACACCTGCAATAATCCTCACAGCAGCTACCTCTCAAAGTAATGGCTCACTTACAGAATTATTGTCATAAAACACCCTATCATGAAGGATTTGTTAGAGATGTACAAAAAGATTAAACAATAGCTTATTATTTTGTAGTCATAGTCACAGTGTGACTTAAATCAACAAATATGAAAAAAAACAAACCCCAAAGTTTTAATTTTATCCTCAAAAATGGACTTTAAGTCTGGGGATGATTTTTACCCATATATCTGTCACAGAATTTTCACACTCTTTCTTGCCATATATGTCAATCACTACACTATCAGTGTTTAAATAAGGTCTTGCTCCCTTGTAGCCCATCACCTCATTCTATTTGACCTAGTGATATGTAAACAGAGAAAGGTTGAAAGGTTTGTTTTGCTTAGAAAAAAACACCCAGGAGGAGTCAGGAATATTATGAGATCCAATTTGAACCTCTTTAGTCTGCAAAGTTGGGGTGGAAATCTGGCTAAAACAGGCTGTCTCAAGGGATTTCGGAGCCCAATTTGTTCCAAGAACACCCAGAAATTACTGAGCCATGCAAGCATTTTGAAGAGCTAGCCTAGCTTGAAAGTTACATTTCTGGAGACCTGGGAAAGTTCAGAGGAATGGTGTTAGAACATAGCCTTTTGTTTTTAGATCACTCATTGGTTGGTAATACTGGTCACAGGGAACCTTTGGTGGCTATTGAGTGGCCTAAAGTGAAATGAATGTGTAGTCTCGGTCTACTTTCTGGTGGGCAGGTGTCAGTATTACCAAAACTACCAGCAAGTACTAATTGCAGTCTCTGTAGAGAGGCTAAATAGCTGAATGAGTCTGAAGACTGAATACCACTTCACAGCTGAGTTTTATTCTCCTTTCTGACAAGCTATTTGAAGAACTGACACATACACTATTGTACCTATTTTAGGACTAGATTGAGCCCTCAAGCTTCAGTTCAGTTCCTTTCATATGCACTACGTTGTATTTATAATGTAAAGCACAGGTAGCGGTTGGGGCGGTTTATAATCAGTCTGAACTGGTCCATCCCTTACTACTTGGATCCTCCTCTGAGTCAGCATACTACATTGTGACATCACAATCACAAACAGGCTGTCGTATCACTTGCTCAGGATTAAAAATTTCATTATAGTAACAAGCAAAAGAAAAAAAGCTGAGCTGTGAGGAGTTTGCTCATTCAAACTGTTATTATATCTTCAGTAATATAAAAGGAAAATACTAGCTACATTTTTTTATTTGCTTCTACATCTTCTCTTCTTTTTAACTTTGGACTGGTGTGTGTCTGCCTTAATTCACCCCATTGTATCACAATTTGAAAGACCTGAAACCTGCAAGCTGATCTTTTGTCAGGAAACATGTATTTTGGAACAACCTGAGCAAGCCATGCTTCCAAAGTAACCTAGTTTATCATACTGAAGCTAGAAATTTCATATATAAATCCTAGGCTTACTGTATTCATTAAGCATAAATGTTCTAACTAGCCAAATGGTAAGTATAAGCAACCCTACAGCTTTAGCTCAATTGATTGTCAGAGAAACACATTTTCAGGAAACCATTCCAATTCTGCTTCCTAAAAAATAGTGAAAAGAGAAAAGCACCAGTATTTATGTATATATAGGATCCATAATCCTCTTTCAGGTGCATTTGACTTGAGGCCCAAGACTTGTGCATACCATCCATGCCCAATTTAGGAAGCATCAGCTGTACCTTATTATCAGCCAAGCAGTGCAATTAAAGGGAGGGATTTTCCCTCCTAGCCCTAGCCTTGAATATTTAACCCTTTACTAGTATGTTCCCCAAGAAATATGTCACATGGATCATTGTCTGCTGTATATTTAGCTTCTGTCAGGGGAGCTTTTAGTGGGTTAATATGTGTAGGATATTTTTGAGGGCAAATCTTGTGAAAGATCTTTAGTTCTGAAGTAAGTTCTGACCTTTTCCTGTGTAAGCAAAACCACCTCATTCTTTAACATGGGCTTCTATACATACAGTATGTGAATATTCTGCTGCACAATATTAAAATGTCAACAAAAGGATAATAAAAAAATAAGGCTTCCAGGCCTTTCTATCGTGCTATTCTGTTCCCACCCAATTTGTCTTATTGTTGAAACTTATGGCATTCAATTGCACTTACCACAAGCAGCAGCAACAGAATTTAACTCACTTCTTATTGGAAAATCTAAATCAGGAGCTGAGTAATATCTGTTAATTATCTGTCCTTTTTAAAATAAAAAGTGAAAGTTAAAAGCTGACAGGGTCTTGGGTAAGTGTTATTGAAAGTCACAGCTAGAAATTTGCAGCTGGGGAAAAAAGGGTTTTCTTTCTATTTGCTTTTCTGCCATTTGAATCAGGGCATTGCTATTCTTCAGTGTTTCTTCTCCCCCCCTCCCCCCCCCCCCCCCGAGCTCTCTAAGCAGCACTGAAGAGCTCTATTGCAGAGAAGTTCACCCATATGACTTTATAAGACAAAAACAGGATGTAGTATAACAGATTGTGCTTAGAGAAGTGTGTTAAGAGAATGGGGGTCTAATCCCACCTCTGCTACTTATTTGCTGTGTCACTTCACTACTTCATACCTCAGTTTCCCTCTCTGTAGAATGAGGATAACAATTCTGTTGTAAAGTGCTTTGAGATCTATGGAAGAAAAAGCACTACATAAAAGTTAAATATTATTATCTCTTCATGTTATCTTTATTTTACATTGTCTTGTACAGTGTCTTTTATTTGAATATCTCAAAGCACTTCACAATCCTTAATTAATTCTCTAAATACCCACATGAAGTAAGTAAATATTATGGCACCAGTTTCACAAATAGGTCAAAGGAGTCACAGTGTGATTGAGTGATGTATCTATGTCAGTGGTTCTCAAACTTGTTCCACCGTGTGTGCAGGGAAAGCCCCTGGCGGGCCTGGCCGGTTTGTGTACCTGCCGCGTCCGCAGGTTCAGCCGATCGTGGCTCCCAGTGGCCGTGGTTCGCTGCTCCAGGCCAATGCGAGCTGCTGGAAGCAGCCTGGGCCGAGGGACATACTGGCCGCCGTTTCCAGCAGCTCCCATTGGTCTGGAGCAGAGAACTGCAGCCAGTGGGAGCCGCAATCGGCCGAACCTGCAGACGCAGCAGGTAAACAAACCGGCCCGGACTGCCAGGGGCTTTCCCTGCACAAGCGGCAGAACAAGTTTGGGAACCACTAATCTATGTTAATACAGTGAGCCAATGTCTGTGTCTGGAATAGACAGTAGGACTCGGGACCACAAAGAGATTTAGGCATCATGACTCTCAGCATCATAATGACTAATTTTTAGGCATCTAGAATATCACAGGAACACTGATGCATCCGAAGAAGTGAGGTTTTTACTCACGAAAGCTTATGCCCAAATAAATCTATTAGTCTTTAAGGTGCCACCAGACTCTTTGTTGTTTTTGTAGATACAGACTAACACGGCTACCCCCTGATACTTGACAGGAACACTGTGATACATAAAGCCTGGGCTAGGCATCTAGGCTCCCTATTCAATGCCTGGGGAAAGATAGGCACCTAAGAATAACAAAAGGCAGCACATTAGGTGGGGAGCTAGCCAATGGGAGATGCTGAGGAGAGGGGTATGTCCTAAAAACTACCCCTCTCATGGAGTTTGGCACCTATCTCTGCTTGGCAATTCACAGCTGGGAACTCCTCTCCTTCAGTCAGGCTGCTTATGATCCTGAGTCCTTTCTTGTGTGAAGGAGTGAGGCAGGCACCTAACTCCACACAAAACTGCTGGTGGAGGAGGAGGTGGTGCTGCAACTCCTATCTTTTCACTTTTAGCCCAGTGGCTAGGACACTCACAGGGGATGGGGAGGCTCAGCTTTAATTCCCCCCACTGCCTGGATTTAAACAGGGGTCTCCCACCATTCAAAAGACCACGTTAACCACAGAGCTATGGAATATTCTTGTGGGGGGGACTCCCTCAATCTCTCCTGTTGAAGCTGTTCCACTATGAATAAATAATATGAATCACTGGAGATGGGGAACTTGACGTTGGTTCACTAACCTAACTACAGAGTCAGCCTCTCTTCAGCTTTCTCTCTGGCCCAATGACAGCCTAAGTAGGTATCCAAAGTGGAACACCTTCAAGAGGAGAGACTGAGGGGCTCTCAGATTGGACTAACTCATAGCTCGGTTGTTAAGACATCTCATGGGCGGCCGATGTTCAAAGCATTTCTCCCCATCAGGGAGAACTGAAGCTGGGTCTCCCAGGTGAGTTCTCTAACCACTGGTCTAAAAGTTATAAAGTGAGCACCACCTCCAGTGGCCATATTTTGAATGGGACCACCATTCCCTCCTCCTCTGGCAGCCTCTGAGTATACCTACTGGATTGAGCCCTACAGATGAGACAGGTGCTCTTCTCCCATTCTTCCCCAACTCATTGATCACTCTGGGGCTTAGGCAGGAGATAAGCATCCAGATGCCCAGAGGCAGGCAGTAGTGTGCATACCCAGAGCCAGAAATTTAGGCACATAGGGAACTTTTAGAGTGAAAATTTACGCATTCAGTGAGTTTATGTGTCTACAGGGTTAGGCGGCAACTGAATAAGGGTTTTGTGGATCACAGTGGTGCCTGAATCTGGGATTTAGGCACCTAATTCTGTGGTTTAGGTACCAAAGTAGCTTTGTGGACTTGGCTTAGGAGTCTTGACTCTTCATCTCTTGCTTTACCTAGTAGAACAGCCAAATATCCAACCCATAGACTGGCTCCTGCCCTTGATGTATTGATGTGATTTGCATGGCATATTCAGCTTCTGCAAAATCTCAGCTTTCGTTTGAAAAGGACATTTCTACTCCTCTTGGCTGTGAAAGAAATCTGCCAAATGTAAACCAAGTGTAATCAATGCAATGATTCTGAGTCTGCAGACAGACTGAAACAATGACTCTGAGAGGTGTGAATTTTTCTACTGTTATTAATCTTATTGTGTTGCTAAAGCTAACACCTAATGATGACACACAAGCATAAGAACTATTTAATCGCTGGTCATTTTTAGTGGATGGAATGGGAAAGGGTTCTGGAATTGCTGCAGGAAGAAAAATGCAGAATTAAGGAAGGAGGAGAGATACAAAGACAGGGAAAGTGTGGGAAACAGAAAAAGGGGAAAGGGGAAAGGGGAAAGAAGAGAAGCAAATCACAGCAACAGTGACATTCCTAAAGGAGAGCACACTTTCCCACTGAGCGATTCTGAATGTTTCAGTAAAGCATTAAACAAATAATCATTAGAGCTATTAACTAAAAGTTTAGCTACTATATAAAGGTTATATTCTGACCTCAATCTTTGTGCAAATTTCTCATTGAAATCAGTGAGAGATCCCCTTTGGACTGAGGGTAGTATGGAATCCTAAATTTATACCCCACTGTGTGGACCATAATTTAAAATGGAATTTGCCCCTCTTCACAGATTGAGTTTGACACCCCTGATATAGCCATACTCCCTCCTGCTGATATCACGTTAAAATGTAACATTGATTTTTGTTAACAATTGCTTATAGATCTTCAGTTACATGTTTTCAGTATCCTTCAATTTGATTGTAAAGTACAGACATTTTAAAAGGAACCCTGCTGCCTCCTTAATAACCTTCTTCTTGCAAGCATAATGTTACATTTGCTTATCCCTCTGGATAGCACTGCCAAAATGATAATTTCTCTTTCTTAAGAGTCAGTGGCATGTCAATCTTTTCCCTTAGCTGTTCTACTGTTTCATTTATATCACAGAACAGAGCAATATTTACACACAAGATATTATTACCCAAATTACAATTTACTTAATGGTCAAATTAACAAGTAATTTTATTAGCAACCCTTGTATCAACATATTTGTTGTGCCATAGTGGAAATCCTCTAGAACTGATTAAAGTCTGTTGCTAAGGTTTAAGATGGTGATTTATTGACAAGAAGAATGTCATCTTTATTCCAACCCCATTCAAACTAAACAAAATGTTTGGGGTCTGATTCGGGCAACTGTATTATGGAGGCCTGATGTTGTTTGCAAACACATTATACTTGATGGAAATGGCATGAAACGAACTACCAAAAAAAGCTTGTGTGTGCTGTTTTTGATTTCTCTTTCACCCCGCTTAGTTGCATCCCTACACAAAAAGGCAGAGGTACCACTAGCAAATTTATCCATCAGAAAACTGAAACAGAATGAGGTTGGTGCCATCTGGGTTTATCCAGCTAATGTGTATTACATTGTTTCACTTAGCCCTATGTGGTCCATTGTTCCTAAAGGGCTCACGTTAATAATGTGTGTTGGTACATCACTTAATACACAGCATCAGTAATACAATAAAATGCAAATCAATTAGGAATGAAGCATGTAATGATGGCACTGAGGAATATGGTCATAAACTCTTGTGGATCACAGTGTAGTGTATCTTGCATGTGATTTTTTTTTATCATAATCCATCTGAGTGCACGTTCTGGTAGCCAACCTGATTTCCTACCGGCTATGTTTCTAGGTAATATCCAATATAACCCTGCCCAAAAAGAAAACAGAAATGAAGATAGTTTTAAGCAGAGTAGAGACAGGTTAAAAAAATTGTCAGCCAAGCAATCTGGCTTTTCCCTAAAAAGTCATGTATTAAGCCTTCCCAGCTGACAAGCTTCTTTACTTATACGATAAAATATGCCTGTAATCAGGTAGGAGGTAAACATCACTGCAAATGATAGATTTCCTTTTGTGATCCTCCTCTTCCCCTATAAAAACAATCCCACTCTGCTCAAAACATTGATTTATTTAAAATGCAAAATATAGTGACCTTCCTTTGCCCTCCGTTTCTTAGCTACAGTCTCACCCTTCTCCAGTTTTCACTGCTAATCTCAGAGGAAAGCATAATATCTAAATAGCCAATGAGTCAGAGTTCTTTGTCTGGACTGAATACTGTCCTTTCACACCAATTTCAAATGACTACTGTAGTGCTGGACCATACTAAAGCAATCAGAGATTATGGTGCTCCTATTTAAGTCAATGGGAGTTGTTCCAGCCACTTTAATGGGAAAACGATCAGACCCATTATGTCAGTACTAGTCCCGCTGAAACCATCAGATCCATTCAGCTGAAACTAGCAGATACATTTTGTCATCACAAAAGGAGTTAATGAGAGCCAGTCTAAAACCCCTAGAAGCACAATTCTGATCTCACTTATAACAACATAAATCTGACTATGTAACCCACTGACTTTGATGAAGTTGCTCCAGAGTAATGCTGATGGACCTGTGCAACGTGGCCCAGTGTTGAGCTCACATCTTTGTTGTTCACTGCATTTGAAATTTCTGACAAGTAGTTTCTTCTGTATCTAATTTTTAAACCCAGAGAACACTCAGGGTGGCACTAGATGCAACAAGAAGCAATATTAGCTCTTGTGCCTCCAGTGCTCAGAAGTACTGATAAAAGATGACAACAAGGAAGAAGGATTCCAAATGGTTTCACACTTCGCCTCTTTATTCTGGTGCTTTGGAAACAAGACTACAACTGTTTTTCCTCAGAGAATATTTAAAGCTCTCACTCAGCAAAATCATATGGACAAGCACAGACTGTCACTCCAGGGAGCAGTAACACTGAGTTACTTCTGAAATCTTTTGACAGATAAAGAATTGTAGGCTAGTGTTCTGAGTTTTAGACCACGGGGCCCTCTGTGTGTCTGGTGTCTGCAGTTGACGGGTGTGAAGCATTTGACCCTTGCAGCTTGTAAATCTGGACAATGAAAAAATGGCAGTAGTCACCACCAACTGATAGTCTGAGTTAATTGTTCCTCTCCCACAATGACACCACTCGCAATAACTTAGCCTTCAAAGAATTTAACGGGGGCCTTAACTAATGCAGTACCCTCAGGCAGACTGTTCTCAGTAATGAGTCTAGCCAATACAAGAATCGGGTTTCATGATTTTTATTAGGCCCATTTATTATGCAGTGCACTAGAAAGGTGAGAAGAATCAAAGTGAAACATTTCTCCTCGTGGGTATATCATAACTCACACAATAAAATGGCTGGCTATACTAAATAGTTTTGATGTATGACTATGGCAACCCACAAGAAGTGAGCCGGCATTTATGTTAATAATAATTAAATGAAAATCCTAAACATTCACTCTTCTGGGCCTCTCAGTGTGCCCGGTTTTTCTGGGTGCTGATCTCCGACTGCTCCTATTGAGTTCAACTAGAGATTTGAGTGCCCAGCCCCTGTGGAAATTAGGCCCTAGCTGTATCTTGCTTAGACTATTGGGGAGAAGGACTTCTTGTGTTTTGTGCTTGGTACAGTGCTGAGCAACTTGTTGTCTCTTAATAATAATTAATAGTATGACAATTAGATTGCTTCTTTATTTTTGCAACCTGCTTAAAGAAAATAAGTTTATAATATTTCACTTGAACGCATTTGTATAAATCCGAGGCTGACTGATATCTTACAAAGGAATTAATGACACATTAATATCCCATCTTGCTTATTACATTGCATTCTAGGACATATTTATTTATTTATACTGACGACATCAGAGTTTTTCATCTGCATCATGTACACTGTGTCAGGGAGACTTTACTCTATAATGTAGTTAACAGTAGTGGGCAGCTTTGGGCCCAAGGTGACCTTTGCACGGCACATTGGGACCCTGCATATATACAACCCACAGTATCACTTGTAAGACTCAGCTGGAGTGACTGTGGTGGTAGAGAAGTAGGGGAGAGCTGGTTACAGGTGGAAAAAGGACCAGACAGGGCCATCCACGCTTATGTGCACACAAAAAAGTACCCCAAAATTTCAAGTTTTATTGGATCTATCTCAGTAAATTTTTCCTGGAACAATTTTAGTCCTTTCTAAGAAAAAGTTTATGTTGTTTACATTACTATCATCTTTTTAAACAGTTGATAATCATAAGGCTTGGCATGAAAGGGACAGGCTATGGAACAGAAGAAGGCAATATAATCAGCATGAAAACCACCCATCAGAATTGTTCCTTATTGTAGTCAAACTACCGGAACCTTTTCAGAGCAGTCACAATGCCATGGGAATGAGTATAGGGAGCCAGAATAATCTGAGTCTTATGTTTGGTTCATGAGGGCAGAAGTGCTAGCCAGGACTGTGCAAACCACTTTCTCACAGGTGTTAGGGCAACTGCCTGTTGTTAGAGTGTTGTGCCATTTGGCAGAAGTAACTTGGAAAACTCAGAAAATACTTGCCATGGCTGCAAAAGATGAGCTCTGGCTTATTACTATAAGATTTAGTGCACTGTGAAAGGTGAAGAAGGCATTATAATGATTTTTCACTGTCTTTTGGCTTTCTACAAGTGACTGTGTTAAAGTTCTCTCTTTCGCTCTCTGTAAATACACGTGTTTGTATAAGAAGCATACATTGTATATATTTTCCAGGGAAAAGACTCTGACTAGAGACTAAACACCTCAATTCTTTAAATATTGTAGCTTTCACCAAACCCATGCAAAATAGTCCCGTGGGTCCCAGTTTGTGGTAAAACAAAAGTGGTTTGGTTGCCTGTTTCAGAGACATTGTTTATTTCAAAGCACTTCCTCTTCAAGTAGCTATTTTCTCCAGTTAAATCGGGAGATGAGGAACCCTGCTGCTTCCCATTCCTGAAGGTCAAAGGGTTGTGTGGAGGAGAATTCACCATGGAGAAAACAATCTAGCTTTACCTGGGTGACAGCAATTACGCAGAACGACAAAAGGAGAAGTTAAGTTACAAGTTGAGGATGCTAATGCATTCTCCCCAGTGTCTGCCAGTCATTCAGCCATGAGAGAGGGTGGGGGGAAGCTTAACTGCATTTTAACAGTTATCTCTCTATAATGCTGAGATATTTTAAAGCTATCAAACAAATGACATCGATTGTTATTTCACTGAAACACTCATAGGCAGGATATGCTCTATTCAGGCACCTGTCCTTAAGCTGTCATTCTTGGTCGGATTTTCTTTTTTCATACTCATTTGTACTTTGTACTTTTTCTACATGAGAAATGTGGCTCTTTTCTGCCCTGTTTTTCCTGTGTCTTGTATCTGGGAATCTTAAAACACTTTACAAACATTAATTAAATTAACCTCTCGACTTCCCTGTAAGATATTTGTGATGATTTGGGAGATCTATGTACAGCTTATGAATTCTGTTTGACACTGGGGACTCTTTCTGTGTATCTGTGTCAGACTGCAAACCCTATTTTGATCATGGGACTTGTTTGCCTTCTCTGCTATCATTTACCTCACTATTTTGCTAAACATCACAGAAGGCATCAGGAGAAATTCTTGTACCTGGCAGAGATCTATCAGTAGAGAGTTGTTAAACTTTGATGATCATCCATTCAAATGGAACATCTTTGGACAAACAGATGGCTACTGCCCAGAGCAAACCAATTTTTCAAGTGTGAGTTTTGGGGTAGGAGGTGGCAACTAAGCTACAGATCAACTGGGGGGGTTATAAAAAAAAGAGTCTCTCAGCAGCCATTGTTGAGGAAGCTTGAGCAGGAGAGTTAAAGGTCTGACTGCAGAGTTTAGTGAGAAATACTATGATCTGGAGCAGCAACCATGTGCAGGAGAGGAAGGATTCTGGATTCCTTAGAGGACTCTGACCTAAACGTAAAGAGTGCACAACAATGGTGAGCCAATTAGGACAGGGGAATGCAGGTAGTTGTTTATTATTTTGTTTGAATTTCTTGAGTTCTGTACATCTTTTGTGCTTCCGAAAGTAAAAAGTAATTGTTTCTGCAAAGTCTGGGAGTTATGTGCTTCAGCTATTGCATGTCCCTGCAGAGTTCAACTGTAAATTAGAGGGCCCACAAGGTTGGAGATCTGGGAAAGGTTATGCTTAGGTTACTGAGGATTCTGGGGGGTCAGCACCAATCCTGGGAAGTAGGGCAGATGGGCTGTAAGGTCCATTTCCATAAAGGGGTAACATACAGAGAGCCCCAGAAGTGTTCCAGAGAGGCCAAGGAAAGAGACAGTGCTGTAACCTACTCAGACCAAGGGAAGCTTAAAGTCACAAAGGTCTAGCATGGTGGAACCCAACAGAGCAGCCTGGTGAGTGTCCAGCTAAGGGACTTTTACTAAGGCTTTGACAATATTTAATTATCACCATCTGCCTTTTCCAGATGGGTAAATCGAGGCACGGCAAGATTAAATGACTTGACCAAAGTAGCCCAGGAAATCTGCAGTTGAAGAGAGCTTGGAAATCAAATCTTCTGATGCATGGTCTTACCCATAACCAACAAAAAACAATCTTCCTCTGAAATGACAAAGGGATCTTTATTTGCATTGGCGTTTGTGCCGTCACATTATTCCTTTGCCAGATAGCCCTTCAGACAATTACTTAACCCTCCAACAAACAATTATTGACCAAATTACCGACCAAAGACCACCATGAGTACAGGAAGACAGCAGCACAGAATCTTCCGATCTTTGTGGCACACAAATATCAGTGTCTTTTTTTAATGCACTGATTTGATTAATTGTTTATATGGTCTCATAAAAAGGAATAACGTAAATGGAACTGAAACTCCCTGTTTGCAGCATTTGTTTTTGATGGTTAATCATCCACAAAACCCTTGTATGCAGTTCTGCCATGAACATACCAGATTATGTTGGTAGGTTTAAAAAATATCAGTTCCTTTATTGACAAGTAAAAGGTTTTTCTTGTATCAAAAAGTGCAGTGAACTGTGCACTTGGATGTGTTAGTGATAACTTTTAGTCCCAGGAGAATTCCAGGATGCTAATACTTCTGGAATTGGGCAATTTTATTATTGTTTCGATGTTTTTTTAATTAATTATCTGGACATGTATGATGATAGAAAAAATAAACCTGTGTGCACTAATGATCCTATATTTTGTTTTCAAATTGACACAATCTGGGAGATTAGATTTTATTTCAGATTCCGACTGTTAAGGCATGTGTTTGATTTATCAAGACTAGTTGTGATGCTGGAGGGTGTGTATGTGTTTGTTTTTCCTTTTTTCTTTTTTAAACTGAGGCTAACTTTGTTTTGTTGGAGATGCTGAGCCAAATTCAGCCCACATGCATAACTGCAGGATTGGGGCTTTATAACCCAGTTTGCATCCTTTCCTATTTTGTGGTCTCACTTGGGTGATCCAAAGCCCATGGAAATTTCTGACGGAAAGACGCTCCTTCAATTCCTTTGAGATTTGCATCAAGCCCTGGAAAAGCAAAAGCTCTGTGATAGCATAACTATGTTATATAAAAATACATTATAACATTTTACTTCTTGGTTAACGAAAGGATTATCTGTCATTTTTAGTATTTCTCATTATCTTTTTATCTTCACATTTTTTGTAATAGTTACATTAGGGTTTTTTGAAGGTTAAAACCATTTTACTTTTCTATTATTTTTATTTTTCCTGGCAACCAGTAATTATATTAAGTAATTGAACAGTGTATCATGTAGCTTTACTTCTTGTCTCTAAAGTTCTGTGCTCTCTTAAGTGGTTACAGTTGGGGACTGAACATTCCTTGGATTCTCATTCTCAAGTAGGAGCTCTCCAAGTGATATTTGCACCTGTGACATTAATCATTAGGGAGAGCCTGACCACTAACATCAATAATCTGAGAGACAAGCAGAAAACACCTGAAATAAAGCCACATGCTAAGCTTTCATTTAAAATTTATGTTCACCCTTTCCAGTGAAAGCCTCAGTGGAAAGGAAATTCTGTCTAAAAGAGCTGCTATTTCACTGCAGGACTATACATTTTGCACTTAGCAATCCTGAAAAATGTTTATAAACAAATATAAAAGTTAGGTTCCTTAGCCCAGATCCTCAAAGGTATTTAGGTTCCTAACCGGCACTGATAAATACTTTAGTGGATCTGGGTCCTTGAACCTAATTGTGCAGGCTTAACACCCCACAAACTCATGTTATGGTGATAGCCATGTGACTAACTGCATTTAGCATGCACCTTTAACTATCTCATCTGTGCTCTGACCACTAATCTACTCCCCACATTTCACACTGTGACCAGCAATCACCATGGAACAGATCCTTACCTGGTGTAAATGAAGTTACACCCATTGACTTAGTAAAGACTTACTAAAGTCAATGGAGTGACACCAATTTACACCAACTGAAGATCTGGACCAACTTTCAAAAATCAACGTGCCACCAAAAAAAAATTCTTTTTCCTTTTTCTGCAATTTTCCACAAATTATTCCAGTGCAACATGCAGGGTGGTTGACATTCACACTTGCACCACCCACGTTTAAGATCTGATATCTCATGACTTCCAAGGACTAGAAACAAGATGGTTATATTTTTGGAAAAGGGATTTTCCCATTTGCAGCTTTCTCACAAGACCCAACCTTGTTTCTAGCACTGAGAATTTCCAAGATATTGTGAGATTTGAGATTTGTTTGTTTGTTTGTTTGTTTGCAAAAGCAATTTTAGGTAATTTCAGAAATGTGTGTTAGTTATATTTGTTTTCTCTCTCCACTACACTCTATACATTGAGACTCATTGTAACTGTGTGAGAAAGAGATCAGAAATCCAAATTCACCACTCAGAATTAGAGCAGGAGGATGTTTTACAGCAAATATAATTACATAAATGGTTGTGTTTTTAACAAGCCAAGAATTCTAACCTCATTCTTGCTCCAGTGCATATTTATGCAATTATTATGGTTGTAATAAGATATTCAAAACAATTTTAGTTATTTATTTGATGGGAGAAAAATATCTTTCCAGGGATATTTGCTCTCCATGAAATAGCTAAAACTCTGTAAATATTTAACTATAATTAAGGTAAAGCACTATTTTTTTCATGCTACAATATTTAACAAAATACAATCCTACAAATGCCTTTCTTGATATTTGTCACATGCTGGCTTTTGGTCTTATGGGAACAAATCTCTTCCACTTCTATTGATCTGTGCTTTAAATTATTCTCCCATGAGGCTTTCAGCTAAGAGCATCTTTTCCTTGGATCTCTTTGTATTTTTAATTGGCTTATGTTTGTTTAAACAAAATCACACCAGTGCCTTAGGCAACAGCAGTCGACTCATTACATTCAAAACCAGACACACACTGTATTCTAGGAACTATGCTCTGTCCTCTACTGGACTCATCTCTTTGGGAATGAAATGCTGTCATCAGGGGGAAAAAAGCCACACAAAATTGCTTATGCGCATGGTTGCTAGGGACATAAGTAGGATTTGCATAATGCTATTGCAGGCCCAAAGATGAAAGGAAGGCTAGATTATGCCATTTAGCTGCAAGCCCTGAGTAGTGGGTGGTGAGGAGCCATGCTGCCCCAGGAGCAAGTGCTGGAGAGACTGTGCATCAGGCAGGCACAGTGTCTTCCAGTGCTGTTACTTGTGCATTCAGGGGGTACATGTTTTGCAGCAGCCACTACAATGGCACAGAGTACTCCCCACAGCATGCTAGTCCTGTTTCACCAGCTGAGGCAGGGGAAGCGTAGGGCCATGGATACCTTCCAGATCCCTTTTATGCACCTAGCTCCCCAGCAGGTGCAGAACCAGGCAGTCCCTGAACTCCCCAGAGTGCCGGGACTGTTATTGTAAGCTGCTCTTGAGCAGCTGTGCAAGGTAGGAGCAAGTTTCTTCTTTGCCCTCTGTCCCAGCATGGCTGTGTAAGGACAGCATAGAATCTGGCCCCAAAATAAAATATACAGGGGGTGGAGGGTGGCAGTGAAAGGAGCATCCTACAATTCCTTTTTATCTCTGGGTATTTTGATACCAGGTTATTTATCCCCTCTTATTTCAATGGTGTAAGATGAGGCCCTGATGAACTGGAAGTGAACAAGTATTTCCATTGTTATCCAGCTCCCTTAACTAGTTGTTGACTGTGCCATCCACTGCAACACTCTTATTCCCCTCCCCCATGGAATAACCACAAGAGCAAAGAGATATAGTCAGAGGCCCTGGCCACAATTTAAATTCACCCTTCAATTTAAATTCATCTTGAAACCAGGAATTCAAACTGTTTACTTGCCATATGGCCACTCTGTCCCTACACTCACTCTCGGGCTGTACACGTCTCCTCAGTGCAATGACGGTTGGTTGCCTCAGATGGCTCTTGCTCTTAGGCACTATCCTGGTGAAAGGAACCAGGCGCTATAAACAGGGTGACCCCATACCTGTGCTTAGTATTAATGGTTATCGAACACCAATGCTCTTAATATCAACACCTAACGGTGATCTCTTGAATCTACCCCCTCCATGCCTGGCTTGGATATGTAATACCTACTCAACTGCAGGGACCCCACCAATTCAGTTGTAACAAATAACCCTCTGACCATCTTCACATCCAGTCTCCTGAAAGCAGAATACAACTTGACATAATTGTATCTGCCCATGAGGTGCCACTTACCAAAGAAAGTAGAGTGGTGCTATAGTGTATGCATCCAGGAGTGTGAAACCCCACCTCATCTTGATCAAGGAGAGAGTATTCCCTCCCAAACACAACTATGGTGATTAGTGTCACGTGAACCATAAAGCTGAGTTCACAGGACAGGGCCAGATCCTCATCAGGTCTAAATCAGTATGGCTCCATCCATACCAAAATACCAACCCTACCTGCCCATACATGAACTGATAGTGTCATTTGTGGTGTAGAATGATTCATTCTTAAGAATTATACCTGTTGAAAGTGATGAGATGTCAAGCTTGTACCATTTTCTTGGGGCCCTTAAATCTCTGATCACTGGATTTAATCTTAGATTAGTTGTGCAACAGGTGAACTTGTATACACTTTAACATTCTTAGTGGCCAGAGACAAACCACTAAAACAATGGCGGCAAGATGTGAAGATGAGTTCTACTGCTGACTGCCTCGGAGCTGGAATGTTCGCCACAAAGTGACCAGCCCTTGTAAAACTCCAGTGGTGTGTAGCCAATCGGGTATTGCCTAGGTGGATTCCACACCTCTTGTGACACCGATACCCACCTGAACCCCATCTCTGCATCAGTGGAGAGGGAAGCAAAGTTGCAGAGTGTATATGTCCAGTGGGGACACAGCTGGCCAATAGGGATGGAGCCACCATTTCTGATGTCAACAGAATGATGCCAAGGTGATTTGAGGTTATTGTGCACAATGGATTCAATTGATATGATTTAAAACTATAAATCAGGCTTATTTAATAAATCAAACTTTATGACTAGGCCTCCTAGGTGCTATGATAATACAAATAATTACAGTTACCTTGCAATTATCATTAATTTCACACTACAGCGATTAGTGTCTGTGTTTATTCTTCTGGTTATAGACAGGTGTTCAGTTCTGCACTTGGATATGATCATCAAACTCCCAGTAACATTTAAGCCCAAGAGCTGATTGTCTCAAGCCCTATCAGGAGCTTGCATACATTCTTGTGAATTTTAGGTTATTTTCCTCACTTCTGTCCCCCATCATGTTTCTCCTTTCCTTTTTGTCTCCCATGTTCATTTATATCCATCTTCCCTTCATCTTCACTTCACTAGAGGGAGGAGGATTCTACCAATCTGGTGGTAGGCCTATTGATGATCCTTCAGAGTAGGATCTTCCCAGAGCCATCAAGATGTACCTCAGTCTACTGCTAACTCCATTTCCCAGCTAGCTAATTGCACTAGGATCATACCACTCAACCTCAGCTGAAGTGGCCATTTCTCTAAGCTGCAGGTTGGTGGGACTGGAAGCTGCATCTTAGAGGGCAGCGGGTATGGAAAAACCACTACTGGGGTGCATGCACAAAAAGTACAGCAGTGTTTTAGTTCCCTCTTTTTGCCACGTGTTTACTATTTGCCTTGCCGTAGCATCAAGTTTGGGGCCCAGTTGTTCTACGCACTGTTCAAAGAATAATAAAAAGATAGTCCCTGCCTCAAGGAAAATACAATCTAAATAGTCCTGGGACATTGGCCATCACCAAAATTCCCAGAAGTGATTTCCAAAACTTGGAATAGCGGTGGGCAAATTGGAACTTGAGCTGGTTGGGAATTTTCTGGTGAAACATTTTCATCTGCAAATGAAAATTCATCAAAGCCAAAATGTTTAGGCTCTGTTTCAGTTTCAGCAAACTTTCTGCCAGCTCACATGGCAGGCGGGTGAGGAGCCAAAACTTCCTGGTTCCATAACTCCAGAGCAGCTCCATCAGGCTGACTGCATCAGGGCTTCCAGGCTCCTCACTCCACAGCAGGGAGCCTGCAAGCCCTAGCTCCGGGCTTCAAGGCTTCCTGGTCTATAGTGTGGGATTCCCAAGGCTGCCCCCAACTCTTGGGGATTCCA
This sequence comes from Trachemys scripta elegans, assembly GCF_013100865.1. Taxonomy (NCBI): domain Eukaryota; kingdom Metazoa; phylum Chordata; order Testudines; family Emydidae; genus Trachemys; species Trachemys scripta. The sequence goes on from NC_048302.1 coordinate 108,751,821, forward strand.
TTGACTCTGGGGAACTCCCTAGGCTGCCCCCCACTTCCAGAGGTCCAGTATGAGCAGTCCCTGGGAGTTGAGGCATCCAGCTGCTCCGTTTCATTTCAGAAAAATCAAATGGAAATGTTCTGAATTTTCTGAAAGAACAGTTTTTTTAGAATTGCCTTTCTGTGGGAAATTTCAAAATTTCTAGTTTTCATTCCAAATCAGACAATTTTTTTTAAAATGTCACAATTTCCCATGGAATGGAAATCCCAAGTTTCAACTAGTTCTAATTGGGACGATTGATAGCCCTGCCAGGTAGAAAAACTGGAGGTGACAAAATACTTATGATATAAATTCACCACCAAGAAATGAAAATAAATGGAAAATGCAGCCTGAATTTTCATCAGAGAAAAAAGCTAAATTGCTTTGATAAGCTGTTATGCCAAATATTAAATTTTGAAATCAATCATTCAAATAAGGAATATCCTTGGAGACATACATGTAGATATTTTTTCTTGTTCTATTCAAACCTAGTTGACATGAAAACATAAACCATCTTATATTTTCCTATTTGCTTATTCCAGATGCAAAGGTTAATTATGATTTTCCATTAAAAATATAGTTTAGTATGAGACCAATTTTAGCTCTGCTGCTTAAAGAGTAAGAAAAAGTCAAAACCCTACCCTTGTTCTGAATGTTTTTTTTTTCATAAAGCTCAGCCCTTCTGTTCTTCTTTGTTAACAATCCTCAAATTTCATCTCCTAGAAAAAAATAATTCTAAGCTTTTGTGCCGAGAAAGAGGTTGATAAAAATGTTAAGTTAGTGTCAGATGTCAAGACTCTGAAGTTCAAATTGAATTGAACTTTACCTTTTTAAATTAAGGACTGGGAAACTATTTTTCACATGCTGTTGGCAAAATTCCCAGGATACAAAAAGCACACGTGATATTTGAAAGGAATCAGTCCAGAGGGGATCATTGCTAGGTTCAATTTAGAGAAGGAAGTGACAAAAATGTATAATTCAGTGTCTGGTGTCAAGACTTTAAAGTTCAGATTGAATTCAACTGTACCTTTTAAACTGAGTAATGTCAACTCATGATATTTCCTTATGCTGTCTGCAGGATTTTCTGGGTGCAAAACAACATGTAATAGTTGATACTAGACCCTCTATTCACAAGCACACACTTCGCCATTACAGCTACTGTATATCAGACCATCTGTTCCACTTTCACCCTACTAAATGCACTCCTTTACCAGATTATTCACCCTGGGCACAACAAAGGGGGGCAGCCCCAAGCTCTCCCCTGGGCCTTAGATTGATGCTACTATAAATTCATGGTCCCCGTGTCTCCAATGGAGGGAGAGGTCCTGGCCGGTCCCAGTCTCCCTAGTTACCTCTGCTATTAGGCAGGTAACCTGGGCCCCCTTCTTAGGAATATTCTGGTTGTGCCCCTGTTATTCACATACCCCTTTCTAGTACTGGTAGTAGTGGATCTTTGGTGTAGTAGTTTGTGTTGGAGGAAAAGCAGTTTGGTAAAGAGTTGGGTGCAGAAGGGTGGTTAAAATGGGCGATGAAATTCTGACAACCCTAAATGATTCACAGTGAAGTTTTACACATATCAATTTCCTAAGTTTTTGTAATGCTTAATTGAGGGTGGGGAAGGAAAAGGTGCATATAGGGGAGGGTAGATTCATTAGAAGCACAGCTGCTGACAGAGAATATCTTACCTGTCAGTAGGTCTTCATGAACCCTTATTCTCTGTTGTAGGATAAAATCTGACAGAAAAGGGCTCCTGACAGAGAAGATTTTTGTGCAAATCTAGCTCCCAGCACACAGTCAAGCTTGGGTGCACCTGGCCCCAACAAGTTAGGTTTCTTTGTGCCCAGCCCCAATCAATCAGGTTTCTGTGCACTTGGATTTTATCAGATAGGTTTGTATTAACATCATATAAACATTGGTTATAACATGAAAATGATCCTAAATCCAACTTAAAAAAAAAAAAGTACCAGCGGCCCCAGATCACTTCAGAATTCACCTCTCTACCATGTTTTGTGCAGATAAATATTTTTAAGAGATGTCAGTCAGCAGTGAAATCTAGAACTGACTACAAGGACAAATTTCAACTAGAGCCATATTTCAAAAGCTTACTATTAAAAATTTATGAACGGAAACTAAACAAAAATGCAGAAAAAAAATCATAGGACATAAAAATTAATACTGTGTGAAATTTCACACTGATTGGCCACCTACCTTCAGAGAAAAAAAAAGACTTTTGGGCCCATTTTTTAAAGACATTGTAGAGTGCAACCCTAGCGATGGAGTCAGCATCTTCATAATAATGTACATAGGGGAAATAAAGATTATTTTTGTACTAAACTTTCTTTGGACCAATGTTTTTATTCTCCTTGGGATATGTAATTGATTTAAACAGCTAGAACCCACTGTGCTAATAATGTGTGTTCAATCTGTAAGTTCCTGACCGCAACATACTTGTGTTAAGTAAATTTACCATTCTGGAAAAAGCATAGCATTAAGTTAGAAACCAAGGTAGCTGAGAAAAAAACTGAGAAAAATGATATTCAAAAAAATCTGCTGTCAGGGATTAGAAAGATCAGCTCGACATGTGTAACAACAATTTAGGCTTTTAGCTTGAATGAAATTGTAGTTGATGTTCATCATCTAGCTTAACTTTTCCTAACACTTTGCTTTGAAGTGGTTTCAATTACCTTCTCCTAGTAAAAGCAGGTTTTAAGAGCCTCGTTGTTATGTCTGCTGTAAAAGAAAAGCAGATACCTGAACACTTAAAGGTAATTTAACTGGAATATTTTGTGGTTTAAAATTATTCATTCTTAATAGAGAATTAAACCTGTAGAAAGTGGTCAGGGATGTCACATGTGAATTCATGGATTCATATTCAAATCTTCTTTTTCTCAGAGACTCTAAAGCTCTGATCACTGGACTTTATTTGCTAAAATCACCAGTGGTACAAAGGGCTGGTGCAAACTCAAACCTGGCATAGGGGCTGCATAGGGGGTTTAATGACTATGCAGCTTCAGAGATGTGGCTGTGCCCCACTCTGCATCATGGGAAGGGGCTCTCCACTGATCTCACATAAACTGGTGCAGAATTATACATTGGGAATGGACATAGGTACATCAAAGGAGGAGGCTGCTGAGCTGTGTTTAGGTGAAGCCAATGGCCCCGGAACTCCATGCAACTGAAACAGAGGGATAGAAGGTCTGTGGGCATTATTCCAGCCCAAAGGCAGGAATAACAGCAGTGAACAGGGGCACAGCAACTCTGCACCTTGGCTCTGGGTTATGAGCTCTTGCTGGATGGTGTCAATTTTATTTTGTAAGAAGTTGACAGGATCCCGGATGAAGCCTGGGGTAGGGCAGGGGGAAAACAGGATGGGCTGAGAAGAAGGGTTAAAGATGGAATTTAAGGTAGAGAACAGTTAGGGGTAATTGGCTTCCTATGTGTTCATTTGAGAAGTAAAAATCTTTAGACAAGAAGTGGAAAGAAGTGAGCTTACTCCAGATGTGTTTGACAGCATGAGAAGAGGAACGGAAATAGCAAATCTGGTGAGAAGCCAAGGTTGGGGATTATTCTGGTGGAGAGTACTGAGTGAGAGGGGAGTGAAGGATTCAGTGCAGAGGGGTGGGAAGACTGAAAGTACAGACTCTGGCATCAAGTGAAGATGGGAAAGATTGAAAGTTACAGACTCTGGCAACAAACATAGGGGATAAAAACAAATGTAAAGATGGTCTGAATGAACTCTCCTCTGACAGCTAGTTGGGGAGGGGGAGAGACTTCAGGAGCAAACTGTATTTACATGAACACACCTGCTCTGCCAAGACATCCAGTAGATAGAGCTGTGTTGCTCAAAGTGATCAATTTGGCTGGTGTTGAGTTACAAATCATGGTAGTACTGAATGCAGGGATAGTGAAATGTTATCAATACTGGTGTCTTTATTGTATGAATAAAGAGGAGCAGAACTGGGCTTAATCTGTCCAAAAGAGGGGGTCACCCTCAGCTGAAAGGACCTTGTTAAGCCAGGGCCTCGAATGCCAGACCCATGTGAAGTTAAGAGGGGTAGGGACTCTCCCTAAGGGTCCCTAGTCTGGTTTAACCTGTTCCTCCTTGCTGTTCGAAGATAGAACTAAATAGGCTTCATTAAGAGCTTTTTGTTATGTTAAAGTGCTCAAATGAGAGCTGAAATCACTTGTGGGACAGCATTTCTGCCCAGTCTCTGAAATCACTAAGAGACTGACCTGCAGAGGTTACAGCAGAGAGGTGGGGGGCAGCAAATGGTGACTGACAGTTGGCCAGCGAACGAGTGGTTGGTGAGGTGGCAGGCGGAGAGGGACGAGTGGCAGGCGGGGTGGCCAGGCAGCACAAGTGCTCAGATGGTGGAGCAAGGAAGGTGCCGTCTTCCCCGGGTGGGAGGTGAACTCACACAGATGCACATCTGAACCCTGGGTCCTTACTGACCACTGTGGACAACCACTGTGAGTGGGGTATGGAAAGGAAGCAGAGGGGGGCACAGAAAAGGAACTTTTGGTTGTAGAACTCAAGAACATGAGGCAGAAGACACTGCCCCACGCACTCTGCTCACCATTTTATGATTATGAATCCAGCTTGTGGCATTTTCCCTAATTAACGTTGAGTGACTTCCTTTCATTAAAAGTTTCTACACTCAGACTCTGTGCTTGCAAGTAGGGAAGTGTTGCCTCTCACAGGTGCCTAGGGGTGGTGTGTAATTTTCCCAGGTTAGTGGGTGGAGACTCGAGCTGGTTCTGTGTTGTATTGTTGAAAAGGAACCCCTAGATATTGAATCCAGCCTTGGTTGCTGCTGGCTCCACCTGGCAGAAGGATTACACAAAGAGAGAAGGAAAGAAATTAGAGAAATGAATGGAAGGTTTAATAGCAAAGCCAACTTCTGTAGCGATCACAAGGAACAAGTTATATGACTGGGGAGGCAGAGACAATGAGAAATGCTGGGGGGAGAGAGAGTGATGGTCATAGAGAGGATATAGAGATTGAGACAGTTTGGCTTAGATTTCCATCAGTAGAGATGAGTCATCAGCTTCATAAACTTTCCTGTGTAATGTCCTACATGAAATGGATTTATTTTCATTATTGATCCATATTTCGCTAATCTACCTTCTAAGATACTTAGTGTTATAGCAGGTGTCACCAGGTGACACTGTTACACACAGTCATCCACATTCTTTTTTCTTAGCATGAAAACAAATTTTCAGTCTTGGGAAGACATGCTGCATTGTTACTAGTTTTTGCAATGCCAGGTTCTGTATTGAGATTGTTGGAGAGCAGCAAGAGAGTTTGTTCTCTGCCTTGGTGTCTGATAAGAGTTAATTCTTGAGACAGAGTCTCTGGGAACCAGGAACTGGAGTATGTGCTGTGATTCCTTAAAGAAGGGATTGTCTGTATGCTGTTTGATCTTATGTCTTCCAAACTTGTTGTATGTCTGTTACATGTCTACATTATACTAAGGCTATATCTAGACTTTGTCACTGATTTCTCCTCCACTGGGAAACCAACCTTCAAGGCTCCAGCATTTGCTACTGCTCAGGAGAGGGACAATGCTGGTGTCAGAAAGGGATTCTGGTGTTGGAAGAAGGGTCAATATTCAATGTACCTATCACCATGATATCTGGACACTGAAAGCAGAAGGTAAGAATTGACTATAGTGGATCACCACCACCACCACTCATTGGTTTAGAGACTTCAAATGTATAGGAGCTAGGTAGCATCTGTAAAAATAGTTTATACCACTATTGGCCCTTTGCTATGGCTATGTTACACTATGAGCTAGAGGTGTGATCCCTGCTCATGTATACATACTCACGTGAGTTCTCATCAAGTTAATGCAAGTATAAAAAGCAATGTGAATGGTCAGGGGCAGAATTCAGCTGGGGGGACATACTGGGCACAACAAAGCAAAGAAAGAACAACCTCCTAGCATGTTTTCTGTGTCCCACTGTGTACGTACACACACACACATGCACACACCATTGGCTGCTTTAAATATCTGAAAGGCAGAGATCAGGAATGCTGCTCAGGCTATGAATCCCTCCAGCCTTGAAAGAGGCATAACTGGGCTCTGAATTTCTTTTCTAGTACACCTGAATGTACTTAATGAATTACTCTGTAAAACCATGTAGCTATGTATTTGTTTGAAGCTATTAGAAGGCATTCAGTCAACCTGTACCACGGGGAAGTTATTAAATAGATCTTTGCCATTATACCTGAAATAACATGAAATAAACAGTGGGCGCTGAGTTATAAATGCTTAAGGATAACATAAATGCTAAGAGACTGTTATTTTATCTTTGCTAGCAGGTGTGTGTATAACCTAAAAAGAATAACGATTCTCCAGGGTTTGAAACTCCTTCTATAGCCCCAAAACAAACACACCAAGAATAATTTATAATACAAAAGATTGTATAGTTTGTGTGTATATCATTTATAATACTAAAGAGTGTATAGTTTGTGAAGCAAAGAAAAATCCATGGGAATGTTACACCATACCTCAACTGATCTTCAGTGACTAAAATCTTAGCTAATAAAACTCAACATTTACCAAGTCATTCATTATTAGGATACTGTTATTTCTCTATCTCACTTGTTGTGTAAAATGTATGTCTCTCGTGTTACTCCTTGACAATGATATTAATCAAATTTCATTTTCAGAGTGTTCATTATTATTATATGTGTTTGGGGATTCCTATGTTAATCTTAAATTTTTGAAATGTAATAGTTCATCAGTTATTATGAACAGTATATGTAGAAACTCCAGTAAAAGGGCCTTTTCATAATCCGTCCTTTTCTATGATGTGTAAGTAACATTTTACATGGGAACACTTTTTAACCATGATTTTTATATTCCACCTCATTTGAAAAATCTGCAAAAATCAGCAGGCTTCAAAATAATCATAACCCCTATTTAAATGGGTATGTGGACAAATTTAGGAGTGATCTGTTTATCTAGCTTCTTATGAGGCTCTCACCACCACAATATATAATCTACTAAAACAAAACTTAATTCTCAGGTTTTTCTTTAAGAAAACTTCATGCTTAAAATACTGTTATTGCTAACTTTTTGTATTAGTCTAACTTTCTATTTTCTAGTTGTCTAGTGAAGCTGTTTCATTATCAGTCATGAAGAAGTCATTGAAATATCATTGCTGCTCATTTTATTTTGGGGTACATTGAGTTTCCTCTCAGCCCTGAGTAAGGGGCTGTACATAGCTGCATTGCCCCAAGAGGAGGTCCAGAGAAGAGTTGTTTTTCAGAGGGGTGTCTAATTTTTCTGTAGCTCCTCTTGTGGTGGTCTAGCTGTGCACTACCTTACTCAGGACTGAGAGGAAACTCTTAATAGATCCCTCTGGGTCACAGTTCCTCCAGAGCTCCTGTTTTGCTCCAGAGGAAAGTATGCTGCATCAGCTCATCATAGTGACATCATACTCCCTCATGCCCCACCTACTCCTCTCCATTCCCTCTCCTCCCTTCTGTGTACCATTGCTTACGGATGGAGAGGAGTAGCAGCTATACAGAGATTGGGAATAGGGAAACAAACCTGATATCTGAGTGAAATCTGAGTGGCCACATAAAATCTGGCTCCTTCATACTATTTGAGCAGCACTAAGGGGTCATTGTGAATCTGATCCAGTGTGTCTAGTGATTAGAACATGAGATTTGGAAGTCAGCAGTCCTAGGTTCTGGTTTGTGCTCTGCCTCTGTCTTGGTGTGTGACTTCATTAAGCTCACTTACGGCACCCAAAGCCCTATGAAGTCAATGGGAGCCTTTCCATTGACTTTAATGAGCTTTGGATCAAGGTCATAATGTCTCTGCATCTTTATCAATTTGTAAAATAAGTATAACAAACACCAAAACACCGAGTACTTTGTTTGACAGGTGCCAAGTAGAAATGAATACAACAACTAGCACAGGCTACCTCTGTGCTTTTGTGAAGCAATACAGTTAGGAAAACCCTAGAATTTGTAATGATATGACCTTTAGGCCTGAACTTTTGACAGATGATTTCACAGAGCTCATGTGTCTTCCACCCCATAGATAATCCTGTCTGCATCTGTAAAAAACAAAAATCTCTATCTTCCTAGCCCTAACTCAGACTATTTAAATATTCTTCATCATTGAATACACATTAAAACTAAGGAACTATACTAAAACAAGATAGCAATTTTTCATTGAAATATCCAAACATTCCATATAGTGTATTAGCCAGGCTAACAAATGATTTAGCGTTATCTCTGAAGATGAACTGTAGAATTAAAGACATGGGCTTAATTTAGTAACAGTCGTTTGTCTTCCACAGCTTGAAAACTGGCAACAGAAATAAAATGAACTCTTATGAAAACCAGATGGATTTTTGAATGAAAGCAGGGCCTATGTTAATGGCAGCCTTGAAGGGCAATGGCAATTTAAAAAACAAAAACTCACACTGAAACTGTTTTGCCTACTATTATTACAAGTAACAACTTAGATTTTTTTACCTGAAAGAAATTAGAGGGAAAAATGTTTCACTTTTTTCAGTTTGTCTGCTTTGTACATTTCTCAGATGTATAGTTATCTTCCCTGTTTCCTCAGTTATAGTCTAATATAACATTTGTGCACACTTGTAAATGTTTGCAGGACCAAGGTCTTATTGCAGGACCAAGGTCTTCTATTATCCTGATTTCCATTTTTAGGAACTTCTTATAGCAGCTGGTGGGTCAAATTCTCTGCTGGCTAACTCCATTGATTTGTGCAGAGTTATATCAGCATAAAATTTGGCCCCACATATTTGTCAGATGGGTGTGGCAAGTAGTTATACTTGTCCCTTCTGGCTTTAGAATCTCTGAAGTATTACTATATCCGTTTTACAGATGGGAAAATGAAGGCATTTTACTCGAGGATACATTTAAGATTTACAGGCATCATTACGTCTGCTTTTTAAATTGATAGTGGCCATTTTATTTGTTCAGTCAAAATGGACCTCAGAGCTTTTATTCATTTGATTAATTTATTTGTTAAACAAAAATTCATTTTTCTTTGTAGTCAGATCCCTTTTAATCTGAAATAGCTTCAGTGCAGCTACAATAGTGGTATTTGAGTTTACAGTAAACAACATATTGAGTTGAATCAATAAAATGTTTTATCCACCATTATGAGTTGCTCATCTCAGTTTACAATGAATCATGCTATATGAGGTTTTTAATACATGTACTTTTAGAAGGAAAGAGTAGCAGTATACTATATATCCAGTATGAAATTTCTTTAAAGGACTAGAAAAGGTGGACTTTGTCACAAAGATTTAAATGTTAATGTAACAATTAACGCTTTCAAACATTACACTTAGTATAAGGTCAGAAAGAATTCAAACCAGGTGAAAAAAACCCAATCAAGATTAAAATTATGACAATGGCATGAACACGATGAAAAAACTCTTGTTCACTGACAAATAGCTGTTACAGGAAAGGGTGAGTTTATTCTCATCAATGTACACATTCACATTTAGGCACAATCCACTCCAGCAAGCTGCCAAGAGGTGCTCACCGCCTTTTATGTTCAGAGTAACAGGACTTTCCCCCCAAAATATCCAAACTGTTGCCAATATTTAAGCAAGGGGTTCCTGTAGCAGGGCAGTTGCCCCACACCAGGAAGAGGAAAGGTTAAAGCAGGCCAGAGGGAGCTTGTGCAGAACCTTCCAATTAGAAGAGGACTCACTAAGTGAATCAATCAGGAGGTGGCTTGTTGCAGCAGCCAATCAGGGGCCATATATAAAGGGCTGCTCAGCAGAGCAAAGGACAGTCTTTCCTTGGCTTGCTGGAGAGAAGGACTGGCTGCCTAGGAGCATGAGTGGAGTGAGCTTCTGGCGAAGGCCCTGGAGGAAGGGCAGATAAGGTGCTAGGGCTACCCCAACTTGCCTGAGGGAAGTGGACAACAGCGTATAGTTAGCCCCTGGAGCAAGAGACTAGACTGATGACTGCAGCAGGCCATTGAGGCAAATGGCTGGACTATGGACTGCCGGTTCCCCTGAAAGTGGGGGAGACAGTGGAGTGGGGTGCTGCTGGAGGGCTGTACCCAGAAGAGAATGTTGTGGTCTGGGGAGCAACATGAGTCCCAGAGTGGTAGAGACAGTGAAGCAGGAGTAATAGTGAGTGAGACACCACCAGAGGAGGGTGCCCTGCAGAAGGACTTGAGCTAATTCCAGAATGGCCAGCAGGAGCCACCACGGTGGTGAGTCTTGCACCATTACAGCTCCCACAAAAGAAATCCCGCCCCCCTTAATTTATGAAAATAGAAATATATGGTGGGTACACAACATATAGCTGCTTATAGAGTGGAATGGTGAGGCACTGGAGACCCCATTTTAATTTTTACCTTTTAAAGAAAAACATTTCCTAATAATCAAAACTTCTCCACTGCTTGACATATTAATACTTATATTAAGTTGCACTATGTTGTAAAAGTTTATATTTTTGTATATATAACCATGCTGATCATGTGTCATATGAAGTTAAACAGCCTCATAGTGGGGAGTATCATCCCACTATGAAAAGCTCTTGAAAATACATGATGCTTGACTTAATCTGGTCCATTCTAAATGCTAACACTTGGGTTTGGAATGGACTAGTAAAGCATTTTTATGAGACCTAGACATAAGTCATCTATGGGAGATGATTTATCACTATTCAGATGGGGGTGAGCTCCATCACAGAACCCTCCCTTCAAAATGGAAGTGGAATTTTAACAAGAGGCTTCTGGATTCCTCTCCATTACAACACTGGAAGGATGCTGTTTTTAAACTATCCTGATACATACAGGAATCACAAATAGATAACAAGAGAAGTCAGTTACATCACATCTGTCCTTGATGATAACTTTGTCCTATAACACTGGGCTAAAGAAACCAAGCGGCAGTATGCCAGGAAATGACACACCCAATCACCAAATGAACTCTCAGAAACCAGTAGAGGGACACACAGAGATAAGGAGATCAGGCAGATTGAACTTTCCATTTGTCACTCGCCAAAATTACTTCTCTCACTGAACAAGGATTCATGCTGAAAGCAGCACAGGAACAGATTAATTACTAAGAGCCTCTATTTTTGATTCCTACCTTGTCTGGCTCAGGAAGTGTTTCAGGCCCTGGTGGTACACCACATCCTTTCTATTATGCTAGTGCAATGACTAAAGAGCACATCTGGATTCAAAATTTCATTTTCACCCTTAACATTTTTGTATTAACACGCTGTCATATTTAATATACATTGGAAAAACACTTAGGGCTGTAGTACTTGATTTTCTGGAAGAAGACAAAGCATGACATTATTGAGTCCATAAACAGCAGGGGGTATAATTCTTTGTAAAGCTATATAATACATTCCACATACATTGCAGCTGTTGATAGATTTTATTACATTTGCAGTTAAGAGCCTTATTACATTTGCAGGCAAGATTTATTATATTTGGTTGTATTACTGCTACAGTGCAGGATATTTTCACATTTGTAGCTGGCTTATTTCATCTATGATCATTGAGTTTACATCATAAACTTGTTACAAGTGTAGGTTATGAATAATGTCACCTGTTGTTATGACACTTGCAGTCAATTTTCATTACAACTGTTCCTAACACTTCACAACATTTTGCATGTGCTGCATATTACATTTGTGGTTTGTTTAAGACATAAGAGTATTCTGAAGTCAACTAGAACAGGACAGTGCAAACAGCTGAAGAAAAGTTTCATAGAACTCAGAATTCAAAGAGATAGTTGAACAAATAAAACTAGAGGGATGGATTCCAGCACTATACTCTCTCATACAGATTTTTTTTTTTAACCACACTGGAAGGTTCTCAATTGCAGAGAATTGATATGTAATTTATATGCACAGTGGTATTATTGTACCACTCTCATTCTCCAAATCACTGCCTACATGTGCCTGGGCATACCTGGCCTTGGCAGCCCTCTACTGCACCCCACCCTGGAATGGAAGAGTGAAGGTGGGTTTTCCAGACCTGCTTAGTGAGGCCTCATGGAAGCAGCCAATCAGAGCACAGCAGGCTCAGATAAAAGGAGCTTAGGCTCAGCAGGTCAGTTTCTGGCTGGGACCAGAGGGACAAGGAAGGGTGCAATGGCAAAGGAGCGTGAGGGATAGCCAGAGTATATTTCTAGCTTAATTTGCTTTATCTAGCTTTGGAGGGAGAGAGAGGACCTAAGAACCTTAACCTGAGGTAAGAGGGAAGCTAAAAGCCAGGTAGGAAGAGGCCCAGGGAAGAAGCAATAACGAACTGAAATCAAGCAGGACGTAGCTTCTGTTTGTAGGGTCCCTGGGTTGGGACCTGGAGTAGTGGTTGGCCTGGGTTCCTCTGCTGGCCATAGTGGCACAAACCCCAAGAAGGGGGACAGAGCTTATTTGAGATCCTGAAAAAGGGCTGAATTTAAAGGGCCCAGAGCTGCTGCTGAACACTCTTTACTACCTCAAAAAGGGTTCATTTGGATGTTGTGACTTGGCTGGAGGGCCAAGCAGCGGACGAACCACCAAGGTTGGCCAGAAACCTCTAGTGGGTGCCCAGGGATATAAATGAACTGTAGTACCATACCCTGCTACTAAGAGGTGCTCAAGAGGTGTGCCCCGCATTATACCACCCCTGAAAGAAAGTAGAACACTTAGTTGGGGGTTCTGAAATGTTTAGTAAAAGGTTCTTTTCTTCAGAGAGAGAAGGAAGGTCAGTCTAATCATTTGTTAAGTCTTCTTGTGTGGGATAATAATAGTCTACTACCTACCAAAGGGGATAGCCTAGAGGCCTGTTGGTGGGGGGAGGGTGTGTTTTTAAGGGGACACTGGGTGGCTTGTGCCCTCTTTCTCAATAGTCTTCCAAGGGAGACTTTTCAAATCCCCAGTGCTAGCATCTTCTGGAGGTTGCTGAACTATCTAACTCCCATTATGGAGCAACAGGATCCAGAAATGCTCTGTTAGGTCTGACCTATTTAAACTTAAGTTGCTGTAGGGCTAAAAGTGCACAGACTATTCTGAAATCCTTGACTTCACCCTACATCGCAACTTGCTCCCTCTCCACAGGACACAATTTTGAATGGAGAAGATCTTTCACCTGAGTCATGAACTGTGTTTTATCATGTTCAGCACAGACAGTGAGTAGTTGGCCCAAATTGAACGTTTTCCCTTTAACTCAATTATTTATTTGTATGTGACCTCCACTCCCCCTTTTGTATCAGGGCTCCCATTGTTCTAGCTATACATACAGGTAGTAAGAGACAGTCCCCACTGCAGGGCTTACAGTCTAATTTGAGACAAGCTGAACCAAGAGTGTGAGAAATAAAAGGAAGGAAGGAAAAAGGCAGGCCAATGTTATTGAACATAACATTGTTTCATAGAGTGGCAGCTGCATAGTGTTCATGTCCTGATGGTGTCAAAGCATCTTAATTAAAATGAATAAAATCATCTCGTCCCATTTGTGGTAAAACCCAGTTATCATTGGTTGGCTAATTGTTTGGGTTTTTTCTAAGCATCACAGTAAAGCAAGTCTTGAGGAGTGATTTGATAGTGGATCCATGTGGGTTTTAAATATGTATGTGAACCACTCTCCAAGTCAATTCAGCCCTCACATAAGTCCAATAGGTAAAACACATGCATTCCTGAGTTAGTTACATATATATTTGCTCCTTGGGGATTGGCTCCTTATCTTCTTCCATTTCAAGTTTGTCCTCCTTTCCAAAACTTTGTCTGAGGATGCCTTTGTCAAGTACAGATTCTCCCCATCAAAATGGTTGTTATTACAAGCAACTTTCATGGGGACCATACAAGAGTCCCTTTACATCAATATAGGTTCCACCTACATAATATGTAATGGTAGGGGGAATACTGTGATTCTGTTTTCAGTGTATTGCCCCTATAAATGAATGACATCTCTGTGCCTGTCTGCTGAAAAGGAGGTCTGGGAGACAATTTAATGTGACTGTTATAAAGTGGGTAACACTCTGTGCTCTTGTTCTCAGTCTCTCTACTGGAGACTTACATTTGTTCTTTCTTTCTTGTTTTCCTTTGTCTGAAAAAAAAAACAGACAAATGTGCAGCTCTCTGTGTATGGAAAACATAATACACTCAAGACCAAGGGAAGGCAATGACAGTGGAGGCTGTCAGCGCTTTGCAAGCAGGTGCTCAGCAATTTACCAGATCAGGCACTTCATTAATTAATTTCACTTATCTAATTAGTGAGGTTTGCTGAAACAGCTATTGTTTCTCAGCCCTCTTACATGGATGGTTTAGGCTGGCTTGGGTTTGTTTTACAGTTGTGTTCTTCAACAAGCCTAACACAGAATTTACACCTCAAAAGTTCAGAGCGTTGTGTTACAGAATAAATTAATCAATGATCTTTCACTGCCAGGAGTATGAATGTCCCGATAATGTGTCTGAAAACCCTTCTTGTGGCAGAAAAAGATAATAAATTAAAGAAGTTTGGGACTGGGAATCTGACTTTCTCTGCCCTTGGTTCAGAGATGACTATTTTTCACCTCAAAAAACCAGTTCTAATGGGCGATTACTCACTTTCCCCATAATATTTAAATGACATAATTGACAGCATTTGTTCAAAGGACTGAAGAAGCTGGGATGAAGAAAGACTTTTTTGCATGACTAGAGTTGAGTCTTTCCAGGTCAGGGCTAAGGTGGCATGAAGGAAAGTCTGGCACCCAAATTGTAAATAAATAGTGTGTCTAGGCTTTGAATAAATAGATTTCATCTGCTACCTCCCAGTGTCTCATCTATAAAAAGCTGTCTCTGAAACTGAAATATAGCCACATATTACCAGACAATAGGAAAAAGAAAAACAGGTGGGTTTATATGTGAATTCAAGATGAATTCATCTTATAAGATCAATATCTAAACATCTTAAACTGCATCAACATTCCTACTCCAATATGTTTTGAACCAAGATATATTAATTCTAGAGCCTCTATTGTTTTATATATAAAATCTGCTATTTCTCAGAAACCCACAGCTGGATTTACCTACTGTTGATGTGAAATGCTGGGGCACTTTGCACAAGGAGGCAGACCTATGAATTTTAATTTGTGCACATGCATAAGTCTTTACTTAATGAAGAATTTTTTTTTCTTTCCCCACTTCCCCCCCAGGATTCATCCACCCCCTTTCATTTTTAATTTAGTTTAAAAGACACAATGACTGAGACTCTCAGGAGGATTTTTTTAACTCTGTTTCTCAGCCACTATGAAGACAATCGCTCTCCAACTCAGAACAACAAAACCAAGATCACATAATTTGCAGAATGACAAAGTGCCAAACAAATCCTATTTGCTGGGTCTCCCCAGCCTTCTTCACGCATAGCCTGAACAAAAACATCAAGCTTCTTTCTTCTTCTCTATCATATATGGAAGTCAGAGAGGTAGGTGCCTTTTCAAGTTACTTAAGTAAAGATTAAGTTGCCAGTGATTCTTTCTAGATAGCAATCTACAAGTAGAATTAGAATTTGCTGCTATATACAATTTTCCCCCACTTGAAACTCTCACCTTCCAAAAAGAAGAACAGGAGTACTTGTGGCACCTTAGAGACTAACAAATTTATTAGAGCATAAGCTTTCGTGGACTACAGCCCACTTCTTCAGATGCATATAGAATGGAACATATATTGAGGAGATATATATACACACATACAGAGAGCATAAACAGGTGGGAGTTGTCTTACCAACTCTGAGAGGCCAATTAATTAAGAGAAAAAAAACTTTTGAAGTGATAATCAAGCTAGCCCAGTACAGACAGTTTGATAATAAGTGTGAGAATACTTACAAGGGGAGATAGAGTCAATGTTTGTAATGGCTCAGCCATTCCCAGTCCTTATTCAAACCGGAGTTGATTGTGTCTAGTTTGCATATCAATTCTAGCTCAGCAGTCTCTCTTTGGAGTCTGTTTTTGAAGTTTTTCTGTTGTAATATAGCCACCCGCAGGTCTGTCACTGAATGACCAGACAGGTTAAAGTGTTCTCCCACTGGTTTTTGAGTATTTTGATTCCTGATGTCAGATTTGTGTCCATTAATTCTTTTGCGTAGAGACTGTCTGGTTTGGCCAATGTACATGGCAGAGGGGCATTGCTGGCACATGATGGCATATATCACATTGGTAGATGTGCAGGTGAACGAGCCCCTGATGGTATGGCTGATGTGATTAGGTCCTATGATGATGTCACTTGAATAGATATGTGGACAGAGTTGGCATCGGGGTTTGTTACAAGGATAGGTTCCTGGGTTAGTGGTTTTGTTCAGTGATGTGTGGTTGCTGGTGAGTATTTGCTTTAGGTTGGGGGGTTGTCTGTAAGCGAGGACAGGTCTGTCTCCCAAGATCTGTGAGAGTAAAGGATCATCTTTCAGGATAGGTTGTAGATCTCTGATGATGCGCTGGAGAGGTTTTAGTTGGGGGCTGAAGGTGACAGCTAGTGGTGTTCTGTTATTTTCTTTGTTGGGCCTGTCTTGTAGGAGGTGACTTCTGGGTACTCGTCTGGCTCTGTCAATCTGTTTTTTCACTTCAGCAGGTGGGTATTGTAGTTTTAAGAATGCTTGATAGAGATCTTGTAGGTGCTTGTCTCTATCCGAGGGATTGGAGCAAATGCGGTTATATCTTAGAGCTTGGCTGTAGACAATGGATCGTGTGGTGTGTCCTGGATGGAAGCTGGAGGCATGTAGGTAAGTGTAGTGGTCAGTAGGTTTCCGGTATAGGGTGGTATTGATGTGACCATCGCTTATTAGCACAGTAGTGTCCAGGAAATGGACCGCTTGTGTGGATTGATCCAGGCTGAGGTTGAGACTGCTGAGCTAGAATTGATATGCAAACTAGACACAATCAACTCCGGTTTGAATAAGGACTGGGAATGGCTGAGCCATTACAAACATTGACTCTATCTCCCCTTGTAAGTATTCTCACACTTATTATCAAACTGTCTGTACTGGGCTAGCTTGATTATCACTTCAAAAGTTTTTTTTCTCTTAATTAATTGGCCTCTCAGAGTTGGTAAGACAACTCCCACCTGTTTATGCTCTCTGTATGTGTGTATAAATATCTCCTCAATATATGTTCCATTCTATATGCATCCGAAGAAGTGGGCTGTAGTCCACGAAAGCTTATGCTCTAATAAATTTGTTAGTCTCTAAGGTGCCACAAGTACTCCTGTTCTTCTTTTTGCGGATACAGACTAACACGGCTGTTACTCTGAAACCTCTCACCTTCCAATAATTTCAGAAACAAGATTGTGTTACTCTTTTTCCTTTGCTGGCAATTCAAATACTATCTTTCCTTTCCCTGGCCTGGGACTGAATATTTACCAGCTTTTCTTAGTCCCGTATCAAAGTATCCTGTGCTGCCTAAATTCTAGAGAGGCATTTTTTTCCCAATGTGAAGTCCAATCACTCCATCTAGTTTAATTTCTCTTACCTTAGCTCCAGACTTCTCACCTCACAGATCATTAGATTTAAAGAAGGAATAATTTAGCTAATCATTATCATCTCTATCCAGTCTTAATGATCCATGGAAAGTCACTGAGCTCAGCTCCAGGGCAGGCTGACCTACTCAGCAGAAAGGTCAGCCACACTGCAGAAGTGATTTTCATTCTTTAACTGGATCAGGGCTGTGATGATCCTCAAGGGAAGCAGGATTTTGGTACTCTCTTCTGGCTCCTGAAGTTCACTTTATAGTGAATGCTTAAAGAAGATCACAAAATGGTTCCCATTATAAAGCCCAGTTTTCAGTAACTCATGGTTGTCCAAAAAGAATCTTTTAGGATTAATTTACCAAGTTCCCTTCCACTCATTCACTTTCTTCTGGAAAATTTTAGCTAATTGCATTAAACTATTATTGGGTTATAAGACCATAGAAAAGGTACCCATAATGATGAACTGTAGATGGTGATACTCCTAGAGTTTTAGCTGTTACGAAATGGAAAATATTTGTCCCCCCGCCAATCACATAGGGCCTGACTATCTGAACAATGAAGCCAATGGATATAGCCCAGTGTAACAAAATGTTGCTTGCTGGGCTCAGGCAAACTGAGTTTTTAATCCAGCTAAATGTAAATGTGCACATCTAGGATCAAAGAATGTAGTCCATGCTTACAAGATGGGGAACTCTATCCTGGGATGCAGTGACTCTGAAAAAGATTTGGGATAATAATGGATAATCAGTTGAACATTAGCTCCCAGTGCAGTGCTGTGACAAAGATGTTAATGTGATCCTTAGATGCATAAACAGGGAAATCTCAACTAAGAGTGTAGAGGTTATTTTTCCTCTGTATTTGGCATTTGGGCAATCACTCCTCGAATGCTGTGTCCATGTCTTGTGCTCACAGTTTGTGAGACAACTTATCTAGGCTGAGCACCACATTTTTAGAGATACTTTTTTCTGCAATCACTCCCTAATGTTTTTACCTGTAGTCTTTCTACTGCAGGTAGAAGTACTTGATTCTTGTTTCACTTTCTTCCAGTGATAGACTTTTTCATTTGTAGAGCAAGCAGGGTGAATGGTAACCAGGGTCAATCAGAGGGGGGACCAGGAGGGCCATTTGGCCTGGGCCTCAAGCTCAAAGGGGGCCTCAAATTTAGACACTTCTTAATTTTTTGGCATTTGATAAGTTTTGCAACTTGTTTTTATGTGCATCCCTATCGGACCAAAATGTGAAACATTCTCTCAGCTTAGAGCTGCAAATTTAAGCAAATAAGAGATGTAATTTGGTAAAAGACATAATTTTTTGTTAACTGATATAGAGTTTGTCATCTTAAAGAGTTTTAAATGGTCATAAATCATCAAAATATATCAGTTTGGATGGCATAAGATTAGACCATGATGAACGTATCCTCTCAGATCAGCTGATTATTTAAACAAACCACTATTAGTGGCTGGTGCTGGATCAATTGAGTGTTGAAAGGTAGAGAATTGCTACATTTAAGTGTATTTATAGTTTTACATCTAGTTGACTAACAAATGATTTATGTGTGAGAATTTCTCATTATTATCTTTATATGGTAGCTAAAAGAGGTGACTGGTTGAGCCCTAGCTTGGTAGCTTGGCCATTATCATAGGCTTTTGTAGTCTATAGGGCCAGATTCAAGGTGAAAATTTGTGAGGACAATCTTGTACAGTGAGTTTCATGAGGGCACATGTTTGAAATTTTTGGACATTATCCCTCTGTCTGTATCCATGTCTGTGTTTAATATAATATATATGTCATCCCTTTGTCTTCAGCTCAGCCTGTTATATTATCACTGAATCAAAACTCAAGCACACAAGGTATAAGGATAATAACCTGTCTGTTTCATTTTGTGTTCTTAATTAGTATTCCTTCATTTTAAGTCTTTTCAGCATTTGTGTCCCATTCAGCATTTGTGTACATGTTTACAGTAGAAGATTTCAAGTGTAGATAAGCTACTTATTTACAGCAGAATGTCTCAAGTGTGGATAGGCTACATATTGACCAGATAGATCACTATGAAGAGGAGATCTGAAAGTGGTGCAAGCAAGAGACGGCGAAAACAATTGAGTGAAGCCGCAGCTAAGAGCTCAAAGCCAATAACTTCATTTCTCAAACCACTGGAAAACACACCTTATCCACCAAACAATGCTACAGATAATGAAAAATCCACAACTGCAACAGGTGATATTTCAATGCCAACATCTGAACATGAGGACAATAGTCAAGAAAGAGATGGGCCAACAGTAACTGATGCAGCAGAAGATCCTGTGTACGATCAAGAAACTCAACAGCAACAGGAAGATGCAGATTTTACAAGAGCAAGAGCAATTCAGAAGTACTACAGGTTTGACTCACTGACATTGGAATTATTGACAAGAGCAATGCTGCCCAAATGCAATCTTTTCTTGAAATTCGCATTCCACGAGATGCTGATAATCATGCTTTCCCTACTCGTCTGCTGACAAAAACTCTTCCAAATGGTGAGACCTGCACAAGAGACTGGTTATGCTGAAGTACAGAAAAACAATCTCTGTACTGTGCACCTTCATTTTGAACAAAAGTGCTGCAAATGCATCAGGTCTCTGATCAATCAGGATGGAGCATCAACAGAGGTTGGAGGAAGTTGAAAGATTGAATACCATGACATGAGAGTTCAACGTCACACAAAGAAAACTATGTTGCATGGAAATCAGCCAGTAGGGCAGCATCAGCTGAAAGTTCAGTTGAGAATTTACGCTTGACTGAACTCTCTATAGAAACTAATAACTGGAAAAAACTTCTTGAGCGCATCCTGAATGTCAACCTTTTTCTTTCTGAGCGGGGATTGGCTTTCTTTGGTTCCAGTCAATGTATTGGTGATCATGCAAATGAAAACTTTCTAGGCATAGTTGATCTCCTCAGCAAATATGACTCACTTTTACCAAAGCATATTAAACGTGTTCAAGAATCGCAAGAGTCAAAAGCACATGCAAGTCTATTTTCTCTCCACACGCATACAAAACGAGTTTATTGAGCTATGTGGGTCAGTTGTACAAACAACAATTCTTGATGAGATTCGAAATGCCAAGCATTTTTCAGTCATTGTTGATGCCACTCCAGATTGTTCTCACAAGGAACAGACTACTATGGTTATTCAATATGTTAAGATTTTAGACAGCTCAAAATTTTCAATTGAAGAAACATAAGAATGGCCCTACTGGGTCAGACCAAGGGTCCATCTAGCCCAGTATCCTGTCTTCTGATAGTGGCCAGTGCCAGGTGCCCCAGAGGGAATGAACAGAACAGGTAATCATCAAGTGATCCATCCCCTGTCGCTCATTCCCAGCTTCTGGCAAAAAGAGGCTAGGGTGATTCCTGCCCATCCTGGCTAATAGCCATTGATGGACCTATCCTCCATGAATTTATCTAGTTCTTTTTTTAACCCTATTATGGCCTTGGCCTTCACAACATCCTCTGGCAAGGAGTTCCACGGGTTGACTGTGCGTTGTATGAAGAAATACTTCCTTTTATTTGTTTTTAAACCTGCTGCCTATTTCATTTGGTGACCCCTTGTTCTTGTGTTATGAGAAGAAGTAAACAACACTTCCTTATGTACTTTCTTTACATCAGTCATGATTTTATACACCTCAATCATATCTCCCCTTAGCTGTCTCTTTTCCAAGTTGAAAAGTTCCAGTCTTATTAATCTCTCCTCAGAAGGAAGCCATTCCATACCCCTAATATTTT
Source organism: Trachemys scripta elegans (assembly GCF_013100865.1). NCBI lineage: Eukaryota > Metazoa > Chordata > Testudines > Emydidae > Trachemys > Trachemys scripta. The sequence goes on from NC_048302.1 coordinate 108,773,044, forward strand.
TTGTTGCCTTTTTCTGAACCTTTTCCAATTCCAGTACATTTTTTGAGATGGGGTGACCACATCTGCACACAGTATTCAAGATGTGGGCATACTATGGATTTATATAGAGGCAATATATATTTTATCCTATTATGTATCCCTTTCTTAATTATTCCCAGCATTCTGTTTGCTTTTTTGACTGTCGCTGCACATTGAGTGGATGTTTTCAGGGAACTATCCACAATGACTCCAAGATCTTTCTTGAGTGGTAACAGTTAATTTAGACCCCATCATTTTATATGTATAGTTCAGATTATGCTTTCCGATGTGCATTACTTTGCATTTATCAACACTAAATTTAATCTTCCATTTTGTTGCCCAATCACCCAGTTTTGAGATCCTTTTGTAGCTCCTCACAGTCTGCCTGGGTCTTAACTATCTTTAGTAATTTTGTATCATCTGCAAATTTTGCCACCTCACTGTTTACCCCCTTTTCCAGATCATTTATGAATATGTTGAATAGGACTGGTCCCAGAACAGACCCTCTCAGGAACACCACTATTTACCTCTCTCCACTCTGAAAACTGACCATTTATACCTACCCTTTTTTTCCTGTCTTTTAACCAGTTACCAATCCATAAGAGCACCTTCCCTCTTATCCCATAGCAGCTTACTTTGCATAAGAGCCTTTGGTGAGGGACCTCGTCAAAGGCTTTCTGAAAATCTAAGTACACTATATCTACTGGATCCCCCTTGTCCACATGCTTGTTGACCCCTCAAAGAATTCTAGTAGATTGGTGAGGCATGATTTCCCTTTACTAAAACCATGTTAACCCTTCCTCAACAAATTATGTTCATCTATATGTCTGACAATATTCTTTATTCTAGTTTCCACCAGTTTGGCCAGTACTGAAGTCAGGCTTACGGGCCTGTAATTGCCTGGATCACCTCTGGGGCCCTTTTTAAAAATTGGCGTCACATTAGCTATCCTCCAGTCATCTGGTACAGAAGCTGATTTAAATGATAGGTTACAGACTACAGTTAGTAGTTCTGCAATTTCACATTTGAGTTCCTTCAGATCTCTGGGGTGAATACCATCTGGTCCTGGTGACTTATTGCTGTTTAATTTATCAATTTGTTCCAAAACCTCCCCTAATGATACCTCAATTTGTGACAGTTCCTCAGAACTGTCACCTAAAAAGAATGGCTCGGGTTTGGGAATCTCCCTCACATCCTTAGCTGTGAAGACTGATGCAAAGAATTCATTTAGTTTCTCCACAATAGCCTTATCATCCTTGAGTGCTCCTTTTGCACCTTGATCATCCAGTGGCCCCACTAGTTATTTAGCAGGCTTCCTGCTTCTGATGTACTTAAAGAGGTGTATTTTGTTTGATAATTTCAAGAGAAAAAGTAGAAAATAAATTGTTGCTCGAGTACTAGCAATTCAAGAAGGTTTTAAGTTACATTTTCAAGTCTGCACTGGTCAAGCCTATGACAATGGATCTAATATGGCTGGGAAGTACAAAGGTGTACAAGCAGTTGTGCTTGAGCATAATTTAAACTGTATTCTCTCCAGCTGTGGAAACCACACACTAAATCTTGTAGGTGTTGACTGTGCTGAATCATGCAAGGAGGCAATTACTTACTTTGGAACTGTTCAGCAAATGTACAATCTCTTCAATAACAGTCCACAAAGGTGGGAAATTATGAAGCAATATCTTCCTGTTTCACTGCATGGGATGTCCAGACTAGATGGTCTGCACAGATTGATGGTGTTCAACCAGTTGCGCAGCATTTGAATTCAGAGTGAGAGGCTTTAAATGAGCTTGAATCTCTCCATCTCACTGCACAGGCTCGAACTGAACTTCAGTCTATTCAGAAGCACATGTCCAAATTTGAATGCATTCTGATGTCATCTTTGTGGATGAAGTTACTTGCAATGATCCACCAAACTAATCTGGTAATTAAAGCACACAATACTACACTCGATGTTGAGAGAGATAACATTGAAAGTCTTATCAATGACATTCAACAGATTCATGAACAATGGGATGCGAACCTGACTGAGTCCAAATTAGTAGCACAGAATATTGGCATTTCATCTGAGTACCCCACCAATCACAACTTACCTACTGAATCCAATGCCAAGCAGCATTATAGGGTCAATGTCTTCCTTGGCATCATTGACTCTAATCAATCAGTTCTTACACGTCGATTTGAGTCACTGTGACTAATTTGTACCCTTTTGGGGTTTCTTTGGCAGTTCAACAGACTGAGTAGTGAAGCTCTATTTTCTGCAGCTGAACAACTTCAGCAACAGTACAACAAAGAAATCTCAAGATTTCAGTGACGAGGTCATCTTTCTCAAACGAATATATTCTACAAACTTTAAATTGGATTGCAAGCCAAAGGAATTGCTTCAAGAAATACTTGAACTTGGACTCTCTGGGGTGTTTCCTAATATCACAGTTGCAGTGCGTATTTTTGTCAGTTTGCCTGAATCAATGGCTTCAGGTGAATACACCTTCAACATATTGAAGCAGGTAAAGAACTATCACCATTCGACTAGGGGACAAGAGCATTTGAATGGGCTCGCCATGCTTAATATCAACTATGACATTGCACAAAAGCTAGATTTTTCCTCTATAATTAGTGCATTTGCACAGAAAGGCTAGAAAAGCATTTGTTAAATAAAATATTTAAATTATGCCTCATTCTTTTTTTGGTATCTTATTTTGTTTTCATATGTCAGCATTTTTTATTTTTATTATGGCCTGGGGCCTCAAAAGCTGGAAGTGGCCCAGACCTCTTTAAACCTCTGAGAGGGCCTGATGGTAACTTACATATTTAGCAGTTTTTGTCCACTGGCCATAACAGATCTCCTCTTTGGGGAAGATAATGGAGAAAGTTGTGGCAAGGCAATTTTGGTGTCAGCCAGAGCCCTCAGGTTTCCTTGGTGTATTTCAGTTGTGCTATCATGCAGATACTACATATTGCTTGATTATTGCTTGTTAGCAGCAATTAAGTATATTTTGATACCATTAAACATAAGGTATTAACATGCCTGCATTTCCTGACTCTGTAAATGGTAATGCTCTAAGTGGTCTGTCTTTTTCCTCTCCAGCAGATCACAAAAGATGGTTCCATGCAATTGCTAGTTGACACAGAGGCTTCCATTTATTTTGTTACCCCACATATATGCAAATCTGTTGTGGGGGACAGTGAGATGATGTGGGGTGCAATCCAGAAGAGTGATGATTCATTAGTGTTAAAATGATTAAGAATAAATATAAATTCCACCCACCATTACCTTTTGCTATTAATACTCTATACTTTCTATCAGTACTAATGATTTTATTTCTCAATACTCACCATTACTTTAAGGAATATTGCAGAAGGTTGTTACCTGATTGCTCTTTAACTGCCTGCATAAAAAAAATGAACAATAAAAAGCTATCCTGAGATATGCTATATAGAGAGGAAAGTTCAGGCTGAAAGTAAGGTCATTTAAGGTACTTCTGTGTCTTAATAGTCTTTGATAAGCATGATTTACTTGCAGCACAACCTATATTCAAGCAGCTTCTGGAAAATTATATTTTTCAATCTTCACATATGTCATCCCTATATTCTGTATTACTTCACACCTTTAGAAATTTAAGGATGTGTTTCAACACTTTAATGCATGTGAAAAACAAAAATTTTATTGCTTCTGAAGGCAATATATGAGGCTGAGGTCACTCACTTGGTTGAGTGTTGCTGGAGTGCTACAGCACTTGCGCCACAAATAACATGAGAGTATCCTTTCATCTAATCTTCTGGCTTTCAATTTTTTTAAAGCAATAATATGAATATTTAGTTTTATTTACTTTTAACTACCCTCCACTTTGCTGGATCGCATGAGGTTTTACAAACCCCATGCTAATACTGTACCATTAGGATTCCAGTCCAGCCACAAAGTCTGCATTTGTTTAAAATCTATTAAATAGTAACTCTAGACTCCATTGAGCAAAGAACTCTGCAACTGACACCAATTATGGAAAGGATACAGATATTTAGAAAATGCCAGTAATGAAAAACAAGATGGGATTCCAGATCTACCATGTGGATAATTATAGCAGCATATAAAAACAAATATTGCTACAGGTATATAGAGTATCTACTGCTCTCTAGATAGCTTTAAGAAATTAAATTGGCAGACTTGCACAGATTATTGGGAGAAAGGAGGAAATGTTAATACATTAATAAGAATTAAGCCTACTTTCTTCCTCTAGGTATAGTTATTGACTGGGTCAATATTGGAATGAAATAGTTCTCAGATTTCACCAAGAACTAAATCTGTCCTCATTTCCTATGTGCAAAGTTCTAGATCAGAACCAACAGGGATGTTGAAAGACAAAGTTTAAATGGGTGTTCCAGTCTGTCAGATTAAAAAGTCTTCTTTTGAAGAATAAGAATCAACTATTGAGCTCAGAATCAGAAGATATCGTATTTGACCCAGTAGTCCTACGAAGAGAGGGATTATTCTCCTACAACTTGTTCTTGTTCTCATCTGCACTGAATAGGCAGTAGAGAATGTACTTTACAACTTTTTTTAGAAACACAAATTCAGAAATTGTAACACTATTGCATATTTTACTACAAAAGTATAGCACTCATACAGCTTAGTCTTCTCAGAATTTTCAGAAAATGGATCACCATCAATTGCTGTAGTATGTTGAAAGTTGTTCTTAACTCACTAGAATCCACAGTTGGAATGAACAGCATAAAGCTCTCATTCCTAAGGCAGTACTGTCATGTGATTTGATCAATAATATTATCTTATCACCACGTCATCCCTGTTATCTACCACCTTCATTGACTCCCTCTCCAGTTGAAAGACTTATTGAACTTTCTGTTATGCTGTCCAAAACTTCATTTACTTTCTCTGTTCTGTGGTCTTGGCTCTGTTCCGGTTCGGGACAAGCTGAGCTTGTTGAAGCACCAGATGAGACTGGCAACAAGGGCTTCGTGCCTCCTGGACTATGGAGATGTAAGCTAGAGCAGTCCTGGCCAGAGCTGATTGGAAAACAGAACTTCCATTCCACAAGAAACTCTGACATTTTGAAATTTGTTTTAATTCTGAATCAGACAAAAGTCAATGTTTAACTTTTCAAAAATTTCTGGCAAAATGACAATTCTCAAATTTCTATTTGGAAACATTGCATCATTTCATTTTGATAATGTTTATATTCGTGATTCATTTAAAACATTTATAGAATACAAGTCAAAATTAAATAAAGCTGAAACACTGTTTTTTACTTTTTCAAAATGGAACATTTCAACATTATTGAAAGTTGAAATGTCCTGACTTTCTCCTACCAAAATGTCATTAAGTTTGCACATTTCCACAAAATTTTTGGATCAACTCTAGTCTTGGCTCCACCCACAGCAACAGAGCTGGCTGGGTGTACTGAAGACGAAAGCTGTACATCCTCAGAGCAGTGCAGCTCCATTCTGCCTCTGTCTCTGGGCTGAGCCTATCGGCTCAGTCTAGCCCTAATAAACATTGATTTAAAGCTGTAATTTGGTATGTTGTTACTCTAAACATCCTATAATCAATCAGACCAATATTTTTTTTAACCATTGGAGGTATAGAACTGGTTACCTCAGCTAGTATAAAATAATGTAGCCCCACTGACTGCAATATAGCTACTTTGATTAACCCTGAGAGCCTAGCTAGCCTATATCATTTACAACCACTGTACATTCCAATAAACCACTTTAAGCATAATAGAAGTGATTAGTTTCTCTTAAGAGTATATTTTCCTGGAACCAATTACATTTTTCTAGTATAAATGTAATTGTTCATTAAGAAATTCAGGACACTGTACCTTGCATATTTCAAACCAGTGTATATTCAACCCAACCAAAGCTGTGCATCACTAGTTGATTTCTGTAGTCATATATTGCCTGTCAGAGTCATGCATTATTGTGTTTTCATCTATAAAGTGTTGGCCTATAGCACAAAAAGAAAAGGAATGGAATGGAGATGGAATACAGTGTTAGAGCTGACAAATGCAAGTACTCTCATAGAATATTTTTTTTATTTTCATTTTTAAGACATGCCTATGACTCATTGTAGAAGCATATGCTATAGAAAAACATTCACAAATCTTACTGAATGAGTGATTAACTCCTTCCTAACCACTCACCCATTCTAAAGTCAATGTGATCACCACCACCAAAAACAAGATGTGTGCACAGAGATGAACTTCCATGTGTGATAAAAGGAGTCTCAGCTGACTGCATGGTACTATCCTCTGAACCCTATAAAGCACAGTAGAGTAAAGACAAGTCAGAACCTTAGGGTATATACCCTACACAACTCTCTACATGCCCAAGCTATGCCTCCCTTGTCTACACTGCTCCTACCAGAGCCTTTTTCTGTAATGTGTAACTATACATACCCTATATACCACCACATGTGTAGAAAAGGTTTTAGGCACCTAAATTCCTGGTTTAAAACTTCTAGTTCCTGCCTGAAAAGCTAAAAATCTCATTCTAGACCTGATGCAATTTATGAGAGCAAAATTTGGGAAGATAAAAGGACCAATGAGAATAACAGTAACAGAATTGTAGAGTTACTCAGGTTTGCTATATGCTTGTTCTGGTGTTTCCTATAGGTAAAAATATATATGTGCAAAATAATATTTAGACTGTTAATGAAAGCAAGCGAATTTTGAAAACTCACACTTACAATAGGATTATTACAGTGAGTTTGTTCTGTCAATTTTATTTCAGCTCCAATGCTTGGTACAATTGCAATTTCTGACCAATGGCAATCTGAACCCTTTAATTACATTCTCTCCATTGCGAGTGCATTCCATTTTAAGATGAGTAAGATTTCACACCTTTAGGGGCTGGCATGCTACATTTTGCAGCACTAGCAAACACGGTGCCTCTATTAGCTAAATAAAAATAGTTAAGATTAACTCAGGATGGCATGGAATAGCCTGTCATGTGATATGAGCAATGTCATCATTAACCTCTAAGGTCATGTTAGCCTATTACTGAAGTGTCAGAAAACACTCTGAGATTAGATTAGACAAACTATTACCTCATTATTGAATGAACAAACCTCAGCTGTATGTGAGTTACTTTTACATGCATTATAGTCCTTATCTATTTTATTTTTGATACAGCTATTTCTGCAGTTGGTATAAAATGTTTAAAAAAATATGAGATTGGCTTTTGCTGCTTGAACTAACAAAAAACCTTCTATTTTGTGCAGGACATACTATCAAAATTAAATGTTTGCATTGTATTGTACTGCAATGGAATACAATGAAGAGAGTGCAGTATGTTTATTAGATTTAACCTGGAATTAAATTACTGTCGTAAAAAAATCATGCCATAAATTATAAACATCTTATTCCTTTATTTTACTGCGGAGGTTGAAAGCTTAAATTAAGTCCTCAAACAAGATAGGAATTTAGATGTTACAGGGTAAATGTTCAGTGCAGCATGCTAGAAATTAGATGCCCAAATCCTAGTATCATTATAAGAAGTTCCCCTCCTAATTACCAATAAATCATTTATATTGGAGTATAAATGTTTAATTCTAATAGAATTACATCTAGCGGGGCAACCAGTTTTGATACATTTTCTGATTTATATACAGCTGGTATACTTTGGTTAGCATAATGCATACTGTTTGAGCATTCTTGTCTTGACAAGCTTCTATTCCTCAGAGTTATTAGCCACCTAAATAAAACCACCTGCTGATAACGAAGATAAGAGAATAGGAAATTCTTGTCAGGACAACCACAAAGGAAATACATAGATTCAGGTTACCATAATCCATACATATCTCTCTGTATAGAGTAAAAGCCTGATCCTAAGTCCATTGAATTCAATGGGAATCTTTACACCAAGATCAATGGGCTTTGGATCAGGCCCTAACTAAGCCTAAGGTGCCATTACAAAGGCAACCCAGAAGAAAAGCCAACATCAAGTGTTTCCTGGTAAATTTAACATAATTTATGTGCTATGCAAATGAATGGATTTTTCAAAGAATTGCAGGCTTTGATACTGAAGTATTAGCAGTCACCAAAATAATCAGATTTGTGGGGATAGCCTGAGGGTAAGACTGGGATTCTTCCCCCCCCCCCCCCGTCCCTTTTGCCTTCTCAAACATATACGATTTATTATACTCGCTCACACCAGTGTCCCATGTAGTCCAGTGTCCTCACACTGTCCCATATAGTCCAGTACCAAGGGCTTCAAGAGAAAGTAAAATAAATCCCATAATAGGCAATTATAGAATAACATGCCCACAGGGAAAGTTTTTTTCCTAACCCCTATCAGTTCAAAGTTAGCGTATTCCCAGAAGCACAAGTACACAACTACACCTTCCTGTTTTATCCATGGGGTTTTATTGGCTGCTTATTAAATTAAGGAAACAAATATTTTATAACTTTTTTTTGACCTATTACTTCCTTCCCAGTTCCCATACAGTTCCAGGAAAGCCTAAGTTCAGAAATCTGGTCTTTCTACCTCCCCTGTTAAGACTGCAGTGAAGTATTGCACTCTGTCTGCTAGTTCCTGTAAGGCAGTCGCAGCTCGCTTCCCCATCTGGGGGAGACCATGCCCCCTCACTACAATGTTTCTGGAGTGACTCAATTCAGGGGGAAATTAGCCGACCCTTAATCACTCTAGCCTGCAGCCAGGCAGAGCAATACAGCAGTCTAGGGGGATCAGCTCCCTGGCGGGACAGTCAGCAAAACCGTCGGGCATCTAGTTCAAGTGGGCGACAGACCAATGCAGGCTACTTGGCCTGCAGGTGGGGAGGCTGCCACGCCCAAGGGTGGGGTGGCAGAGGGTAGGGGGATGCAGGCCCACTCACTCCACTTTGTCCCAGCCCAGAGTTCTAACAGTGGCAGAGTGGTCCACCACAGCAGGGAAATCCATCCACACCATGCTGGGTGGCTTACAGTTAGTAACATGGCTGAACCCTATTTGGCTTCCCCAGGCTCCTTTCTACACTCCCAGTCAGGGAGTAATGGGGTTCCTGGGTTGTCGTTCATCTCACTGGGATAAATGGCTAGTGGCAGCCCCAACAGCTTCTTGGTGTTCCCGGTGACTGGGAGCTCTGGCAGTCCCTCTGGGTCTCTGGCACTGTAGTGGCCTCTATTGGGTCTGGGCTCCTCTGGCAGCTCTCTTTCAACTGAGCTGGAGGGCCTGCCTTTTATATTTCTGGTTCCTGTCCTGCCCCTCTGCTTCTGGTGTGGCAGCTGTGGGTTTCTTGGCTCTGCCCACCAGGGAGCAGTCATGAGTCTCTCCCTTCTATCAGGTTGGGAGGCCGTGCCCCCTTGCTACAGTTTCCCCGCAAGTTTGGAAATAGAACATGAGGTGCACAGTGAGGTGGAGACCCAGCACTGAAGCAATAACAGAATACATCTGTTTTCCATTTTAAATTAAATTAAAATTTTTAATTAACACTGAACTTCAAACAATTCAAAACAAAGTATATAGGTCTTATTTTGCAGTTATTCCATTCTTATGTTTGGCATGGGGATGGAAGAGGGAAGCAAAGATGTCTTCAATCACCTTTGCCCTTGCCATATTCAGGGCACAGGCCAGCCTGGCCTACAGTGTAAGTTAGAGCAGCCTCAAGGCTGCTTGAATGTGTGTTCAGCTTCCTATGGCCCCTTATGGGTCCTGAGCAGCAGAGAATAGCTATAGTGCACTACACTCTGGCCAAACCCCTCACATGCTCTTGACACACTCCTGATCTTCTCCCTTTCAGAGCTGGACACCTCTAGACCCCTTACTCCAATTCCAGTCACAGTGGACATTCTCAGGGGCTGTTTTCTCACACTTAAAGTCTCTTGATGCTGCCAGAGCAGCATAAAAGGGGCTTTACATAACTGAGTGTCAGACCCATACATTGAGGCTAGTGCAATGTGTGTCTTTTACTTCCTGTATCATTTTGTTAGCACTCTGCAAATCACTCCTCCAGCCCGTGGGTCAAGAATACGCAGCTACAGTTCTAGAATAGCTAGTGATCTTATTTTACTTAATTTCTACTTACTGTAGTGTTTTCCTATGTGTTTTATTTTTCCCCATGTTGGATCAATAGTTTATTATTAAATAATTGGCAGTCCTAAATGTAAGTTATTTATTTTTTTAAAAAATACTTAATTTGGAATTTTGTTTCCTAAACTTCCCCAGGGCTCTGATATTTCAAATGTTTCCTATAAAATAAAGGCACGCTGCTCTTTGGTTAATGTGAAGTGTATCCTGCCACTTCCTGTGATGAATATTAGGGAAATGTACTCTTTGAAACACAGTCAGGCTTTGGTCATAGTTGTAACTTTTGACCCACTCATCTATCAGTGCTAAGGAAATTAACTCACACAGAGGTATCAGTTGTTGCAAAATCAGAGCAGGTACATGTAATTACATGATGCAGCATATAATGTACCATGTATTCTTTGCTTAGCTCAATTCCTAAACACTGCATAGAACCTGCAGCCTAGAAGACATGGCCTTATTCCACTCAGTCTTTCAGTCCCAAAAGCAGGATGCAGACACAGAAATCAGACCCATTAGCTGCCCTAATACTGCCATTGGAGCAGAGATAAGATGCTTTTGAACATGGGGGGAGCAATAGCTCAGTGGTTTGAGAATTGGCCTGTTAAACCCAGGGTTGTGAGTTCAATCTTTGAGCAGGCCATTTAGGGATCTGGGGCAAAAATCTGTATGGGATTAGTCCTGCTTTGAGCAGGGGTTTGGACTAGATGATCTCCTGAGGTCCCTTCCAACCCTGATATTCTATGCCTAAAACCAAATCACATTAATTGGTTTTTGGAAAGAATTTTACATAATCAGAACTTGTATTAGGCTGGATTTCTGAAAATACATCCTTGGCTACTAATCACAGATTATGATTCCCAAAATACAAAACTTGCCAAGTGAGATTTTGACCAATGGGGGAAATCTCATAGATTGGCATAAAGCTGGCAGAGCTAACTCCTGCTCCAACTGCCCCCACACCTTATTGTAGGGGTCTAAAGTGAGGGAGGAAAAGAAGGGGGCAGCCCCTTGCCTGCTATAACATGCTAGGACCAATGTAGGAGCAGCTGCAGTTTTAGAATCAGAAAGCCACTGAGTACAGGAGAGAATCTGGTCCACTATTGTTAGCTGGGAAAAGATTGGTTTGTTTTATTATCCTTGTCTGTCTTTACTGTTAAACGTACAGATGTTTGCTATACCTGTATAATTGTAGTTACTTTCTGTGTTTTGGTCACTAACTGACAAAAACAATTGGAATGAAAAAGAAAAGATCTAGGAAGAAAATGTGAGCCTGTGATACACAGCTATTTTTCTAGGTTTGTTAGCAAGACGAGGGAGAAAAGGCTCAGCTTATCTTTGTTTTGTAGTCACAACAGCTATTCAGTATTCCTGGGAGCCACACTGCTCAAACCCCCATAGTACTCATCAAAGGCAGTGGGTGAAAAGATCTGAGTGTTTTAAAAATGAATGACAAAATTGTAAATTTTTCAGGATTCTGAATTTAAAAGGTCCAACAAAATGAAAATGAAACCCGGGTTCAGTCATGTTAATCGCACAAATTGACTCAAATAGGGTCATATTGTCAAGTTCTTTACAAAATTAAAAGCTGTATTTTGACACTGAGAAAATGTAACCATGCTACACTGCAGTATAAATAATATACAGAATTAAATTCATGTACTATAGAGGATTTTGCCTTTAAAACATAAGCCACAATTAGTTGAAATATTAACCTCTCACTAGTAAAAACTATGGGGGAATATTGTCAAAACTCACATTGATTTGAGTGGGGCCATCAAGTCATCTCAAAAGCCCCAATTCTGCACATGTGCTTTATTTGAAGCATGTAAGTTGTTCTATTACTCTGCAGGACTGGGGCATAAGCTTCTCCACCCGTTTATCTTTAAACTGACAGAAATTTTTAACAATATCTATATCTGACTTCTCAGTCCCTGTCCTCAAAGGAAACCTGCACAACACCTTCAAAAGATGAGCCTGGGAACTTAACTCATAACTCTGGTCTTAACAGCAACACTGGTTTTATGGCTCATTGCAACAATTTGTAATGCACCCTACTGCCTGCTATCCCTCCATTGCCCACTTCATTTAAAGTGATCTCCTACAGCATTTGTGAACCCCTTAAGCTTAACAATCTGTCCCAACTTGTATTTAGCTTACTCACTCTGGTTACTTTCCCCAGTCATGAGGAAAACTTCTGTGAATCTGAAAAGCTTGTCCCTTCCACCAAGAGAAGTTGGTCCAATAAATGATATTACTTTACCTACCTTGTCTCTCTCATATCCTGGTACCAACATAGCTACAATAACACTGCAGAGAAATTATTAAGTCAACTTCATTATAGCTGTGTGTATATGTAGCAGTAATATGAAGTGGTTTTATCTCAGTGTAATAGTAAACACTACTATCTTCATTTTTTGGATGTGGGCACTGAAGCACAGAGAGAAAAAATGACTTGCAGAACATCACACAGCAAGTCTGTGGCAGAGATAAAAAGAGAATCCAGCTTTCTTGTTTTTCAGGTGTCTGCTTTAACCATAAACCTAATCTATACTCACTGGAAGGTCTGGTCCCTTCAATGTACAGTAGGCATGATTTGGTTGACATTTTATTTTAGTAAATATAAGAATATAAATAAGCAAAGGTTCAACCTGTCAAAATACAACATGACTTACAAATGTGGGCAGGAAACAACAAAAAGCACAATATGATGAGAAAGTGGCTTCAGTCAGAAAGCCACTGTGGTCCTGTCTGAATCTGAGCTTCAGGTGTGTTTAGATTCAGGATTTCTGTTCACTTTTGAAAGACAGGCTGAGTCTACACTGAGAAGCAAGAAAGAGTGATGATGCAGTAGCAGTAAGCCATTAGTGGTGTGACCCTGTGCAGGCTCCTAACCTTTCACCTGCATTTGTACATATTCTTTGAAATCTTGTCCTGGCATTTCCTATTTACTCATTGCTCTTAAGGGCCTGAGTAAAAGACCAATGGCTTTGAAGCCCATTGAAAAACACATGCTTAAAGTTAGGCATATGCAAAAGAGACAGGACAGCAGGGGTGAAAGTAACTTAAAGGACTTACCGGCACTCCTGAGTCCTTAGGAGGGGCGGGGCCTCAACCGGAAGAGGCATGGCCTCTACCAGCAGAGGTGGGGCCTTTAAATCCCTGAGCCCTTTAAATCAGGATTTAAAGGGCTTGGGGCAGGGGCTGTGGTAGCAGCAGCTGGGAGCCCCGGGGTGATTTAAAGGGCCCAGGGCTCCAGCTGCTACTACCACAGCGGAGTCCTGGGCACTTTATATCACCATCGTAGGGGGCTCCCGGCCTCTGGCAGAGCTTTAAAGGGCCCAGGGCTCTGCTGCAGTAGCGGCAGCCGGGAGCCCCTGGCCCTTTAAATCACCACTCGAGCCCCTCCGCCGCTTCCCTGGGGCTCCAGCAGTGGGGCTCGAGTGGCGATTTAAAGGGCCCCAGAAGGTAGCCGCAGAGGAAGCCCCGAGCCCTTTAAATCACCACCTGAGCCATGCTGCCAGAGCCCTGGGGTAGCAGCGGCAGCCGGCAGCTCGGGCGGTGATTTAAAAAGGGCCCGGGGCTCCGGCTGCTGCTACCACCCTGTGCCCTTTAAATCGTCCCCAGAGCCCTGCTGCCAGAGCCCTGGTGGCAAGTTAAAGGGTCCGGGGTGATAGCGGTGGCCGAGACCCTGGCTCTTTAAATCTCCGCCTGAGCCCCGCCGCCGCTACCCCAGGGCTCCGGCAGGCTCCGGGGATGATTTAAAGGGCCCGGGGCAGTAGCAGTTACCAGAGCCCCGGGGAGGCAGCAACGGGTCTCCGGCAGCTATTTTAAGGGCTGGGGCAGTAGCGGTTACCACAGCCCCGGATCCTTTAAATAGCCGCCAGAGCCTGTACAAGGAGACTTTGGCAAACCAGTAAGGTGCCTGAAACCACTATGGCTTATTGTTAAAGGCGGCCTAGTCAGCAAGCTGTAAATTGGCCATTTAGCAATCTCAGCTTGACCAAGCAGGAGGGGGCAGCGAGGGGTTTTGAGTGCCATGGAAATGGCAGCTTGACCCCGCATCCTTCCTGATAAAAATTGTGTTAAAGTTGCTGATACATGCATTTGAAAAGAGCAGGATGTACCCTCAGGAATGTCTATTGGGGTCTCAAGGCTGCAGGCTCTGGAAAAGCCCACACCTGGTTAATCAATAATCAGAAGGAACCTCTTGCTCAATCATTAAAACTGCTTATTTAACAAGGTTTTCTTAAGGGACATGTTCTATTATTAATGTATAAATAAGGGGGAAAAGCTTGAGATGGGGGACTCCTTTGGGGGACTCTTCAGGACTGGCCTCTCCCTCTGGATGCATCTTGTGTTCCCCAGTGGCAGACGGGCTGCTGCTGTGTCACTCAAAAGCCGCACTCAGCTTTGGTAATTATCAAGGGTTGGGGGTGTTTTACTAATCTCGTGGCGGACGTGTGTAAGTGCTTGAGTCTAAGTAAAGTTTAGCTTTAAGTGAAATCACTCGTGTGTTGTCCTGTTTGTGCCCACCATCTATTGGTCGGACGGCCGTGTCTCCCCTGATTTATTTCCTGACACCTCCTTACACAGAGTAAAAGTTACCAAGAGCTTTGGGTTGAAAGAACCACAGGTCACAAGCCCTGCCGCCGCTACCCCAGGGCTCCGGGAATGATTTAAAGAGCCGGGGCAGGCACCCCAGGCCCTTTAAATCGCTGCCCGAGCCCTGCTGCTGCTTCCCCAGGGCTCTGGCAGCAGGGCTCTGGTGGCAATTTAAACAGCCCGGGGCTCCAGCCGCTGCTGGGAGCCCCAGGCCCTTTAAATTGCCGCCAGGGAAAGCCGATCCACCCTGGTACGGGTACCGGGGCATTCCAGCTTACTTTCACCTCTGCAGGACAGTGATAAGTTAGGGGGATGGAAAGCAACACAGTATGGCAACTGAAGGCATAAGGGGCCTGAGTAGCCAACAGGGAAGCCCATGGTTTTGCATTTACATATCTGGTTGAATTTTACCCTGAAATGCTCACACATACCTTGGGGGCAAGTGGTTTCCACCTGAAGGTCAAAAAATGGGAGATAAATTTGAAAAAAATATAAATTTATACTTTTAATATTTTATATATAAAATCTCATGATTTTCAAGCTTATGATTTGGGAGGCTGAGTTTTGAACACTTGAGCTAGACAATAATATAGTTATATTATTTGTTAAATCATGCTCCTGGCTTTTTTTCCCCCTGTCCAAATATGTAAAATTGGTTAAATAATCAATATCTAATCAAATAATATTTTTCAGAAATCATTTTTAATTATGATCTAGTGGAACAAGCATGGGTCTAAGATCCAGGACATTCTGAGTTCTTATCCAAGCTCTATTTTTGTACTTTGTGGCATGTTGAAAGGATCATTAAATTAACATTTGTAAATACAGTGTTACTGTTTCATTAGAGTTGTTTCCAGAATTGTTTAATATTGTTGCCATATCTCATAGATTCCAAGTTTCCATTTATTATTTTTATTACAGTAATACTTGAGAGGCTCCAAGCTGGTTCCTGATTGTGTCAGGCACTGTAGATACACATAGTAAAGGACAATCCCTCCCATGAAGAATTTGCCATTGAAAAAGACAAGACAGAAAAAGGAAGGAAGGGGCAACAGAGATACAGAGAAGTGAAGTGGCTTGCCCACAATCACACAATACATATGAGGTAGACCCAGGTCTCCTGACTCCCAGTCCAGCACCTTATCAATTGGATCCATTATGATAGTTGTTTTTCCCCCATATAAAGAAAATGGCATGGAGGAGTTCTGTGCCCCCACCAATTATTGGGGGGGTGTACCTCTGCTTGCCCTTATACATGCCCCTGATGTTCCCTGTCTGCCTTTGCTCCCCTCCTCCACCCCAGGCTCAGCTCTAGCCCCAGTGCTCCAGGGAGCCCCTAGCACCACTGCATTCCTGGCTCCAGGTTTTCTCCCCCTGCCCCACCCCAGCTCCTCTCTGAACTCCCCACTTCAGGTCTCCCCCACCTCCTGTCCAGCCCGGCCTGGCCCCACGTCTCTGGTTTCAGCTGCTGCTCCAGGGACCCCAAGATGGAAATGCAGAGGCTGCCCATGGTGGAGATGGCCTGGGCCTGGCCCAACATCCAATGTGGCGGCACCACTGCAGCACAGGCCACCGCACCTGCTAGCCACCTGCTCCTGCGGGAGCCGGAGCTGGGAGCCCCCAAATTGGCCAGGGCACCTGGGCACAGGGCCCGTGGGCTCATGAATTAATCTGCTACTGATTAATTTTTATACATGAGTTATAAAACTCCCCCCATTACAATCTACATGATATCTCTCAGTCTTAGATTTCAATTCTGTATTTCTGAATCATCTTCAAGATATTTATAAAAATGTTTAGCCAAACAGCTCCTTATTAACTATACATATTGTTGTACTTAAAGTACTGCACAGGATCTTTTCAGGGGAAATAAGGCAAAATGCCACATTTATTAGTAATACATGTATTCACTAACACTGTATTATATGCATATAATATATTACACTTACACTCACACACACACACAAACACACTCCGTCTTTTTGTTACCAATTAGTTGCTCCTCTTAACTTCACTGGCCAGGTGAGTTAGATGGGGGAGGGGGTGGAGCCGGGCTTCTGCCGATCCGGATCGATGCTCCCATGTTGACAAGACGAGACCCGGGGTCCTCTGCAAGACACCTCACTTTTATAGCAGCTTTTCTCTTATGCAAATCTATACCAGATTCAAACTCTGTGCCTGTGTCCATTGGTCCTTTGTGCTGCTTTCTTTTGAGTGTTGTCCCAATGCTGCAAAGAGGGTGTTTCCAAAAGAAGGTGCTTGCTTCTAACCCCCGAGGCCATCAGTATGTCTGCTTGTCTTTAATGAGCCCACTTGACACGTTTTATTGTCCTTGGGTCTGGCTCCCAGCCCCTCTCCAACAGTTGAGGCTGTCTGGAGGTGCTGCCTTCCATGCCTTGCTCATTCACACCTCATTCATTCAACAGGGCAATTGATTAAGAGTGGGGGGGGGGGAGAGCTCTTGTTCTACTGCTAGCAAAAAGAAATTTTTCTTCTATCTTATTCTATCCTTAGGGGCTATAATATTATACCAAGGGCAATGCAAAGTTTCTAAATGAGGCTTTGATAACAGAGGTCACACGTGGGTAGACCCACCACAAGGTTATATGAAGAGGCACAATGTAAAGTCATATGAAAATTATCAGAGATTTATCTACAATATTAGGATGAATAAATCCATAAGTAAATTCAGCAAATATCACTGGTAATTTATGAGTTCTCAGCTTGTTCCCTATCCAACTGGAAATGATTACATTACATCAAACCAGGAACATCGTTTAAGTCACTTTGTCCATTTTTTTACTCCTTTTGGGAGATCTACTTCCACATACAGAGAGAACAGACATATTCTAAGAGTTGCATGTTTGGGACAGCGCTATTTTTATAGTCCATAAAATAAATGACAGAGCTATTTTCATAAATGCTTTCTCTAGTTTTTGTTGCATATTCAGTTAAACTGACACTAATTCTCATCTCATCTACACCAACCTAACACTGGTGTAACTCTATTGATCTCATTAGAATTATTCCTAATGTACATCCATACAGCTGAAAACAGAATCAGGTCCAGAGAATGTGGTGATAGTTGGTGACAGAATCTTTCTCTTAGAATTTGCATATGCAATTTTTTATTGCTCACCCTAACGTTATGTACCAGCACTGTTATTTATTTGATTTGTATATTACAATCATATACTGCACAACAATAATTTTTCTTAACACTTTTAATCCTGTACAGTTTCTTTGCTCTAGCCGTCTGGTCCAACAAGAGTTGTTGCCATAATCAAGTGCAAGCATTTCTTGCACCATCTGTGTCCTGGCATTTCAGTGCCAACTTAATAGCAGTTTTTAAGGATAACTAAGTTTACGCCACAGCTCAGATACTACTTTCAACCATTTCCTCCGTCCCTCCCCAATATCTGTTTGCAACCCTATGCTAAAGAAGATTAACAGCATGATGGATTCTAGTAAAGATGTAGTGATCATCCAACAATCTATATTTCAGGTCACTGCAAAGGCCATTGAGAAGCAGCATTGCTGACATTTGCTGAATGATCTGAGGCTGAGTGTGTCTCACTCTAGATTAGAATTTATTGCACTCCATCTGTCAATAGAAGTGACAAATTACTACGGGTGGGGAGGCTCACTGCTCTCCCAACAAACAGTATATAAAAGAGGCCATTGTACATTCATCCATCTTTATTTCAACATCTCAAACTTACTGTAATTGTAATTAATTTTGTAGCTTTGAAAATAAAATTTAAAAAATTGATTTCAGTCTAAAGAAAAATGGATTTCATTTTATGGCCTTCACTGGGTCTCTTTTGGACTGACCTCAATATAAAAAGAGGCAATGCCATTTCAGCCCTTTCACACTACCTGCTCCTTCTTATTTTAGTAGAATCATCAAAATATTGACTTTACACAAGCCCATAGCAGATTTGAGTTTGCATACAAGCAGCTCCTGAGATGTATCTATAATGATGAAGAAAGATCATAATTTGTTCTCTAATGGGGGGGTGGTTAATACTTCTATAAAAATTAATTGAGGTAGATCTGCATGGAGTTATCATGTCAGCTATGGGTGATCTGGATTTTGATGAAGGACAAATACTATACAGACTTCAGTGGCAGTTCATTCCCCTCACCAAGACAAGAGGATAAATAGATTACAAAATCCTCAAAGTGCATACCATGAAAAGAAAACATCTGCGGATTTTTGGATCTGATCCTAAGAGGTGCTGTGAGCTTCCAGTAAAGTGCGGGTCACCTCTAATTTCTATTGACTGCCACAGGAGTTAAGGGCACTCAGCACTTCCCTGGAGGCACCTTAAAAGTTGTAGAATTTGGATCTTTGGTCTAAGAATAATGAATATAATTCTATATAGGACCATACTTTCATAAAATATCAACAGATTCACAGACAGAAATCTGACCTTGAGCTTAAACAATATTTATCATTTGCCTCACACTTGAAATAAAGACCTTACCTAAAGACCATAGACAAAATACTTGCTTTCCAACAGTCTACAAAGTTCCTTAGTCTTAAATAACATGTATCTCTTCTTTAGACATCTGTAAAAATTATTGCTGCATGTTTGTTAATTATTTTATGAGTTAGATTGCCCTGTCTAGTGCCAATGCCAAAATACCTAAGAGGGTAATGTAATTGTGAATTCTCTGTCCCAATGTATCATTTAGGAAGATGGCTTAAGCCACTCTTCTTCTTAACACCCCCTCTGTAAGCATTTACTTAAGGGAATATACATAATTTCATTTTGGTGATATTTGAAATACAAAGGCTGTCAGATTAGGATTGAAAAAGGGAACCAATATTTGGGGTTCTACATTTTCAGAATTTCTTGTGAACAATTGTGATCATTTGTTTCTATAGCTGACCAGATAAGTGCCTGCCTGGAAATGTTTTATGATTACACATAACATTATGGTAACTCTGCATCAATTTGTGCACATATAATTATAACAATTTGACACTGGATGTTTACCCAACCATCTCAAAACCAATTGTGTCTGCACAGCTGCATTGAAATCTCACTTGCTTAGCCTTTCTTGTCAGTTTTCTCTAATTCCTACTTGCTCTCGTGGCAGAAATATGATGTCAATAGCCTTTCTCACAGGCATTTCCACTTCCATTTTGGCATGAACTAGGAAGTGTAGTATTGCAATACAATTAACTGTATATTAAATAAATTATCCAGAGTGTAGTATTGCACTACAATTAACTGTATATTAAATAAATTATCCAGAA
Organism: Trachemys scripta elegans; assembly: GCF_013100865.1. Classification (NCBI taxonomy): domain Eukaryota; kingdom Metazoa; phylum Chordata; order Testudines; family Emydidae; genus Trachemys; species Trachemys scripta. The sequence continues at coordinate 108,792,971 of NC_048302.1, forward strand.
TATTTTTAACCTCAAAATTAGCTACATTGAATTTTGGTTCAAGTTTCGTGCAAAAGTTTTGAGCTGGTTTTCACTTTATCCAAACTAGTTTGTAAATTCTTATTTTTCATGTCAATAAAAGAACTTTGGCACCTCCTTAAGCCAAAGGTAAACTCCAGAGCCATTACCTAGAAAACCTTTCCAAATATAAGAGTCTATTTTTATTGTAATATGTAACAACTGGACAATAAAAATAATTATAAAAAAAAGCTATAAAAATAACTATCAAACATACCAAGGGCCCAACTCATTGTTGTCCTGCAACCTGTGTAGTCATTTACATGTCTCACCAGTGTTAATTGGGTGTAACACACTGTCATTCTGATTTGTCAACGTTTTACACCCACATTGCATGGGTTTAAATGTGCAGGGCAACAGCCAATTAACCCCAAATCGATTCCATGCAATTCTGAACATCCACAAGTCTCACTGAAATTAATGGGAGCTGAGAGCATTCTGCATCTTGCAGGATCTTAATGCAAAAACATTCTACTTGATGAAGCAAAGCCAGACCGCTACACCAGGATGTCAAGGCTGGTTTGTCTGAGCCCAAGTCTGCTTTTTTTCTCTTTGTGTAAACACTTTCTTCAAGTAGAAAGTGAAATAACCATTGAACCAAAGCATCTGAAAAATGACATTTTGTGAGGAAATCTGTGAGAGACACTTGCTGTGTTTTTCCCCCATAAATTATAAGGCCAGAAGGGACCATTCTGATCATCTAGTCTCACCTCCTGTTTAAAACAATCCCTGAATTAATTCCTAGTTGAACTAAAGCATATCTTTAGAAAAACTTTCCAATCGTGATTTTAAAATTTCCAGTGATGGAGAATCCACTGTGTCCCTGGGTAAATATTAATTTCCCTCACTACTAAAAATGTGCACCTTATTTCTAGTCTGAATTTGTCTAGCTTCAACTTCCTGCCACTGGATCTTGTTATATCTTTGTTAGATTGAAGAGCCCTCTTCTCTTAAATTTCTCTTCCTCATTTATAGACTAAGATTAAATCACCTCTTTCCCTTCTCTTCATCAAACAGAATGTGTTCCTTAAGTATTTTGCTATAAGGCATGTTTTCCAATCCTTTAATCATTCTCATGGCTCTTCTCTGAATCCTCTCCAATTTATCAACATCCTTCTTGAATCGTGGACACCAGAACTGGCCACACTATTCCAATAGCAGTCACACTATTGCCAAATACAGAGGTAATATAACCTCCCTACTCCTACTCAATATTCCCCTGTTTCTAGAGTGAAGGATCACATATTACCTTTTGGCCACAATGTTGCACCGAGAGCTCACATTCATCTGATTATCTGACTCCTAAGTCCTTTTCAGAGTCACTGCTTCCCAAGATAGAGGCTCCCATCCTATAATTATGGCCTATAGTCTTTGTTCCTAGATATATGACTTTACAGTTGACCATATTAAAATGAATAGTTTGCTTGTGCATAGTTTATGATGCAATCCAGCTCACTCTGTATCAATGAGCCATCATTTTCGTTATTTACCACTTCCCTGTTCTTTGTGGCATCTGCAAACTTTATGAGTAATGATTTTATGCTTTCTTTCAGGTCATTGATGAAAAATATTAAATAGCATAGGGCCAAGAACTGATCCCTGATGTACCAACTAGAAACAAACCTGTTTAATAATGATTCCCCATATACAATTACCCTGTCAGTTAGCCAGTTTTTAATCCATGCCATGTTAATTTTGTAACATTCTAACTGAACTATGTTGAGCAACTTGGCATCTTAAAAATAAATTTAGGGGCTAAGTTGTGCCTTTAATTACTCCCATGAAATCACATTATTAATGAGGGCAGAATTTCTCTTTTTCCTTAGTTATTCTTTTCTTACCATTCATTATTGCTGATGTGTTCATTCCCTCAATAATGTCTTGCAACCTACAACATAATTTTATTGTCATGAAAGAGCAACCAGATAAAGTCATTAAAAAGAGATTACAGATTAATGAAAGGTTAACCATGTGTTTTTAATATATATATATATATATATATATATATATATATATACACATACATATATCGTTCCTTAGGGAAAGTTTCTAAAAGATTAACATAAAACAATCATTATTGATTCAGTGACAGGATTCATAGCTTGTGAGCATCAAAATATTTCCAGTGACATATTTAACTTTCCATTCCCCAAACCTCCATGTCCTGATTTTTTTATGTGAAGACAATTTTAATATTTTCATATATATAAATCAATTCCAGTGTTGTAAAAATAAAGCACTTTAGCTTAAACCAAAAGGACAGAGTTCCTGCCTAAGATTTGCTTCATAACTTCAGCGAAGAAGAAGATTGCACTAGCCCATGGAAAGCAAGAGTTCTCTTCTGATAAACAAATACTCTGGAAGGCACCGCATTCTCACAAAATGCATGATTTATGCTAGTTCTGGAAATGAGGAAGGGGCTAAGCAATCCTCTTCAAATCTTGGGGGTGCTGATCAAATAAAAATTTCCCAGCCGTTTAAAAAAAAATTGGCTCCTTAAACTCTAATGGCTCTCTTCAGGGGAAAAAATGCTCTACAGCTGCAGAGAGTCAACTTTAGGTTCTCCTGAATCAGGATTTAAGTTTCCTGGGGGACTGCATGAGCTTCATCCCGTTCAGCTTGCTGTGGGAGACACCCATGGATCTGAGGGGGGGGGGGAAATACACTTCTGAGATCAGGGCAATCTTGGTGCTAAACAGCATGGCCAGGTGCTGAAGCCAAATCCATGACTTTCCATGGCACAAGGGCTTTAAAACTCAAAACGGGCGGATGGGGGGGGGGGAGAGTGTAGGGGGAAGAGGGTTGGATTCCAAAGAAATTATATCCAACTATTCTTCCTTTTCCGCCCCTTCTGCTCTCTCTTTGGCAAGCATCCATGTTAGGTACACATGCGAAACTTGCTTTTCATTTGGAATATGAAGATTTATAACCTTGCAAACTGATGCCAATTTCAAACCTGTTAGGATTTGCTTTTCATTCTGCTGAGCATACAATTAAGGGTAAAATTCACACCATCCACATGGGCCCGGATACAAAGCCCAGTGAAGTCAATGTGCAACTTTCCATGGACATCGCTGGGCTTTGGATCACACCCATTAAACCTGAGTAATGAGGCTTTATGCGGGTCAAGTGCATGGGCTTGAAGAGCAGCAACAATTCCTCTGTGTCAATGGGTTTCTGGGTTTCATTGTCTTTCCACTGTCTTAACCCTCCATAGCAGAGAGGATATAGAAGGTCCCCTGCAAAGCTATTCTACCCATATCTCTCCTTTGCAACGCCCCTCTGCAGTGCATAAGTAATATTGAGGATTTTGCACTAGGCTCAATTTGAAAATGAGTTTAAAGAAAGAATAGGCCAGAGTCCTGTTTTGATCACACAAAGTTCAGTTTCTCTTTCAGAGAGCATTTTATTAATTTGGGGTCAGTCCTTGCAATTATCTGCATGCAATCAGACGCTGGCATCAACATGGAACCACTACTAACTTCAATGATGCACCTTCATGGAGTCAACTGCAGGATCAGAGCCTTGGAGGGTCAGACATTTGGGGCTGAGAACTTAGCTTCTTACTTGTCTATAAAGAATCATGTATATCACTGGCACTGTATTAAGAATAATAAAAAATAGTTTGCTCCGCCCTCTGCTGTGTCCTTATTCAAGTGTTTGCATGCACAGTACTTGTGAGGACACAGAGATGGCCAGGATTGCATGCATGTATTTATTTGAAATAGGTAGGTAGGTAGAAAGAAAGCAATGCTAGTAATTTAGAAAAGCAAAGTAAGTACCTAAAATATTTGCCCCAGCACAGAATGAATTCCCTGCACACCTATCTTGTGAAAAAGTCTCACCTGATAACCCAAGAGAAGGATTCTACTGCTTTATATAGAAGTGCCATTAATACACCAAAAACTAGTGCCATGTTGGTTTTCTATATATTGGTTAGTCACCTGCCCCTTTGTAACAGCCAAAGCTTTTCATGCCCTTCTCTTTAAATACAGAGGTCACTGCACCCCCATTAACAGATGTGTTTAAACCAGATGGATGTGCAAAACAAATATTTAGGTGCGTGTGTTTATTATATCTATAAAGGGAGGAAAACATCAGTGGGATAAGTAGGTATTAAAATCCAGATTTAGGCACCCAAATAGAAAAGCCCTAATTTTTAAATGTGCTGAGCACTTGTAGTTCTTCCTGTTGACTTCAATGGGATTCTGCCTTTCAACACATTTGACATCAGTGAGAGCTGTGGGTGCCCAGCACATTTGAAAATCAGCCCACATTTATTTAGGTGCCTAGCTCTGGGTTTAAATGCTTAGCACTAGGCTAAGGTTAGGTTAGGAAATATCAAGGTCAATTTTACTGTCCCTGTGTACTTCATTTTACCCATATAGATAAGGTGGATAATGCTTAATCTATCCAATAGGTGTGTTATGAGACTTAATTCGGGATTCCGGTAGCATAATGACATACACCATAAAAGCCTAAGTTTTATATATATACACACACACACACACACACACACACACACACACAAAGCCTGGGAGATTCTTGGATAGGTAGTGTGATAGAAATGCAAATGTTCATTTCATGCAAATGACAAAGTCCTGACCCTACATATTAAGGATTGTTTCTAAAGCCGTTTTTATTTCTCTAAACTTTCTCATGAAGTTTGTGTCCTCTTTTCAACCCAGTCAGGAGAATGTAATGGAGTAAGGAAACATTGATTACATGAAACTAATGTGGAGATAAATTTAGCAGAGCTGCTTCATCTATTCAAGCTGCTCATCTGCTTTGAAGGACATAAAATGTAGTTAAAGTTTCATCATTTTGTGGTCACTCATTTATGACAAATCCTGCACTGGCTTATGTGATGTTAAAGCTTCCAAGTAGTCAGAATGTGACATGATGTGAGCAACCTAAGACATAGATGAGATATAAAGAGATAGTATATTTGGGTGGCACATTTTTATTCACTGTCAGTTATTTGCTTAATATATTTCCCAACTCTCTCGCTTCCCAACCAAAATTTTCTCTCTGGGCTGAGACTGGGCATCTACAGATTTACTCACACAAGAAAATTTTAGAGAAAGCATGAGAACTGAAAAGAGGACTATGTAATAGCATGTCCATCTCCACCAGAACTGTAGTATTTGTTACTGGAAATTCTGTAATCTATATAATACAGTTCCAGGATTGTCACTTCTTGTGTTTCACCCTAACGCCTAAAATGTCTGAGTCAGTGTGGAGCAATGGCAAACATCGACAAGCATTGCTGAGTGCTCTTTTTGTTTAAAATATCCTGAGTTTCAATCATCACTTGGATCTGTGGTCTGTTTACAGTACAGTTTTTAAGTTTTCAACCATTTTCAGCTTTTTACACTTTACAGATTACACCAGTACAACAGCTCAGGCTCTCACCTAGTAGTTAATATGATACATGTGAGACGTTAACCTGTATGTAGACAGCCAATGCTATCTATTGCTGAACTAGCATCTACAATGCTATGCCATACTTCTTTATGAGGAATGTTAGAAGGATCCCTGCAATAAGATCTCTTTACATAAAATTATAAAAATGAAGTTACAGAATTTTAACGCATATAGTATTTCATCAAAATAATTTATCACCAGTGATGTTATCTTTTAATAATTGTTGTATAGAACCCGCAAAGAAAACCATAAGTTATAGGGGTGTTGCTCTTTTCCTCCTTTCCATCATGCCATGTGCTACCAATACTTGTTTTATCATAAATGATTATCTAGTAAGTGGAAGTCCCTTCCAGATATAAATTTCTATGATTCTATGATTAATGAGAGGTGGTAAGCATATATGGCATCAGCAGGAAAGTGAATATTTAAAACATAGAAGATTCCAACTCACAAAGTTCCAATTCATATCAAGATCTAGATCAGTACTTTCCCCAATATAAGACGTGTTTAGAATGGAATTCTATTTTGGGTTCATTACACTGATAAGTGCAAATAACAAAGGTTGGCTCCTGACCGAACTTGCTCAGTTCTGCTTTAGGCCCAAATCATATTAATGTGTTTATTCAGATCTATGGTCATTGGTCAACATTCCCCACTCTGCAGAATTTTCCAATAAATGACCTTCTTTAATTACCTTTTACAAGATATATCCATTCCCACAGTTTTCAAAATAAAAACAGCAGTTGTATCTGCCCAAGGTTATTGAAATTCCTGTTTTGAAAGTACATAGTTGATTTTTTATTTAAATATGAAACTTACATTCTCCAAGAAAAACAGAATGAAACTGCTTTTTTTAAACAGTATAAGCTTTGATGTGATGGATGCACTGAACATGTCAGGAAGAGTATTATCAAAAGAAGGAGTTTAAAGCCATTCCCTGGGGTATATATGTTTTGATGTCCTACTGTCCTTGTCATACATGAAAGTATTTGGTCTATCTAGAAATTCATTTGACCCAGAAATAACAAATGTTCAGAGTTAATGTAAAAAGAACAGAACTAGGACTGGGACTAAGATGCATTGGATTCTATGATTGAAGTAGATTAAAAAGAAACTGTAATGAGAATTAAAATATGTCCCTTTGGTCCTATATGACTATCCACACACAGGCTTCTGTGCTATAAACCCAGAGGTTTCCAACTCCCAACTGCCTCAAATGGGTTTGCATTGGTTGTAACTATGGGCAGATTTTGGCCCAGGTTTCATACATTTGACACAAACTTTCCAAATGAAGATACACCTGGATTTATCTGAAGAAACTCCATTGATTTGCAGTGGGGTTCACCAGTGTAAAACTGGTGTGAGAGCAGGACCAGATCCATAATTTCTTCCCATATTAAAGCACAATCATAAGCATTTAACTGGGACTGAAAAAAAGAGAGAGAATAAACAGATTGTATCAAAGCAAATCATTTAAATGGTCTAAGATTACTTTATTGTATCTGATCTTAATTCTAAAAGAGAACAAAAATTATTATTTGTTTTATAAAGTTACTGGAAACCCTGAGGTACGCCCTGGCTTGACATGAGTAATTAGACATTGGTGAGATCTCATTTCTTGGGGAACAGACTTAGAGAGAGAAAAAGGGATCAGTAGGCTGGAAACAATGTTTGTGCTAAATGAGTCAGTAAGCTAAGAGCCAGAATGTCTATACAAGCTAAGATAAGGCGGAACGCCCAGGGAACCATTTGCATTGGACAAGATAAGGCTGGATCGTAAGAGGAGGTAAAGATTAAGTCATACATGAACAGTGTTTGGACAGAGCATGCTGTACAGGGATTGGTTCTTACAAAGTTACCAAGCCAATCCCAAAACATGCAATGAAATGTATAGTAAATGCAATGTAATGTGTAAATATATATAAAATAAGAGGTTTTCTGTGTAACTTTGGATGTATGGTACACCCTACCCCCACTCCATATGCTTGAGTCTAATCAACTCAGTGTAGTTTTGCAATATGCCAAATAAAGATACTTGAGTGTATGGAGTAAAAAACTGGAGTCAAACTGAGTTCTTGGGAAGTCAAATGGAAAGAGGTCTTGAAGGGAATCCCAACACCTGACACCTCTGAGGTTAGCCTTCAGCTATTTGCCAACAGTCTTGGCCAACGCACCATTATAAAATCTGGGTCCTGAAAGTCTCTACTCACCTTTCTGGCATTTGTTGAAAAAGTGAAGAAAAATCAAAAGAAAATATAATAATTGTACGGTTATGAGACTCTGTGCCAGACCCAGTGTCCTCATGAAAAAAAAGAAAGGTATTCACCACATGTGTATTGAAGGTCAGATCCAATGCGGATTGAAGTCAGTGGAAAGACTTCTATTGATTTCAATGGTCATCAGATCAGTCCCTTGTTAGGGAAGGCTATTTGCCATATGCCCATTCAACCATAAGGCCATGGGAATGAGAGAACAATAGAGAGAGAGCAAATTGTGAGGAGAATCAATGACTAAAGGATAAAAACAATGAGTAGCCAGAGTAATAGTAGGGATCTAGGCATAAGTTATTCCAATAGCCGTCAGACCATCTGAGGCGGAACAGTCTGCCTGCCAACCCAGCAGTTAGTTGGGTATGTAGAGAGAGGGGTAAAGAAAGATTACAAACTGAGAGATCTCTCAGTTGTTTTCTTTAAATAGCAGAACAACAGAAAAGGGAGAATCTGCCCAGATGGGTTTCTACAAGCTCTGCCAGCTTGGCACACTGATGGCACAAAAGAAGCAGAATACCAGTAAACTTATGAGCGAAGTAAATCATAGAGATGCCCTGAACATGATGCATCATATGTCTAAGGAATGATGAATTGCAGCCCTTCAAAAAGGTCCACAGTAATGAAAAAAGTAACCTTGAACATTGGTGATGACAGTTCACCCGGGAGTGACTACTTCATTCCAACAGTGAGAGCCATTCTGTTGTAATCGTATCATTCTGAAATTTAGGGGTCACTGCTGGAAAGAATTTTAAAGAGACACAGTTGAAAACTTTAAAACAGTTCCAAAGCTCTCCCCTGACTGCTGAGTTCCCTAAGCACTTACATATACTCACATGCTAAAAGTACAATTCCAGGAAAATGGAACCCGAATATTTTAAACAGCTTTTGTTTACAGATTATACTTGATGGGGGGTGGGGGGTAAGTATTAAAAAAGACAACTTGCAAATGTGTTCGTTTGTACAAAAATATACATTGACAACTTAGATAGCTGGATTACTCTTTCACACACTCTAATTTAATATAATAGAAAAGTCCTGTACTACAACCAGATTTAATAAACGAATATAAAACTAACATTCACAAAAACAATATTTAATTCACTTACAGAGGAGTATATCTTGTTAAAGTCATTAATTTCTTTGTGTCCCACTTTTCTTTGTGTACAAATCACAATTCAGGAACTGATTTCAATATGTGGTGTATGATTTAAAAATTTAGCATGTTAGTAATATGGGAGTATATAGCAGCTTTCTATAATGATAAAATGATCTGACATAGTACAAAATGCAAATTGTGTGTTAGTGCCTTAAATTGTTCCAGTTCATTTCGCTTGCTATGAGCATTCATTATAGCTAATTATTGTAACAGATTTTTATTATTCATAATTACTTTTTTGCATTGTAATGATCATAAATTTTGAAAATTCTGGCCATCATCAGTCACTATTCATGCTTGTCAGATTTTTTTAAAATAGAACATTTTGCATACTCATTATCATTAATATGTTTGTAGGCTGTTATTATTCAAATCTAACCATTTTCATACCCAGTGACAAACTACTGCTGTACTTAGTTTTAGAAAATCAAAACCGCTACTGCTGATTAAATGTACAGCACTCTCCTGTGTTAACTGTGTCATGCTCATGAGTGCGTGCCCAGAGAGAATGATTATGATAATCCTAAAGTTATCACCAGAGAGCATGGCATTTTTAAAGATCAATCTGCAAAGTGAAAAGGCTGAAAACAGAAAAGAAAGAAAGAAAGAAAGAAAGAAAGAAAGAAAGAAAGAAAGAAAGCAAGAAAGAAAGAAAGAAAGAAAGAAAGCCTACAGTGCAGCAAGCTCTGAAATGCCCAGAGAATCAAATATCTGACAATAACTTCAGCTCATCATTCTGGTCTTATTTCACAAGGTGAAGGTGTAGAAGATGTCAGATAGCTGTTTCATTAGACAGGACAAACTCAGAAGTTTCATTGTTGGAACTACAGCTGTTTTGTGATTGTATTTGGTTTGTTGCTTCTTAATAACCAAACATGCCAAATTAGTACAGAACTCGTACAGAAAAAAACTTCTAGATTTATATTTTCCAACATTTTAGGTGTAATGGTTCTGATCCAGCCCAAAATGGTTTACTTAGTCTTGCATTCTGATTCAGAGACGGAAGCGAGCAATTCAAGAGCAAAGCAATAAGCCCACCTCAAAGGGATAACTGCACCAATATTGCTCTGTTTAACTCATTGTTCTGTTAAGTTCATAGTTAATATATAGCTCTGGAACACTGTGACTTAAATGATAACTAAAATGCTAATATACAAACATATAGTGAGGTCATTAGAGAAAGAATACACTGTGCCATTGAACCTGTCTGACCTTTAATTCATAGTTTCATGTCTCTGAGGAAGCGTGTATAGAATGAAAGACACTAAATGTGATTACTATTTCTCAGAGCAGATTAGATGGTAGAGAGAAAACCGGAATTGCAAATTTCACTATTTCATTCATACAGTGGATAAAATATAAAACAGACACAGTTATGGTAAATCTTTCAAGTCCATCTGGAAAAACAACAATTTGGCAGCTTTAGAAAAAATTAGTCACACATATGTTGATAAAACTGTTGTTCCTCTGACATAAAATGCAGAAGATAAGGAGGTTACCAGTCATGGTTGACTAAATAAAGCCTTCGACATAACTTGACATTCTACGATCCAACTTGAAAGGTTATGGAACACATTCCAGGCTGATTAAATGGGTCAGAGCTTTTCCTATGGACCATAGCCAGCAGGTTAAAGTCAATTGTGTTCCCTACAACTGGCAAGCGATTAATGGAGATGTCTCCCTAGGGCACTAAATTGGGACCTTTACTCTTTCTAGTGATGATTAATGACCTGGTATTATACAATTCAGCACTAAAGAATAAGCACATGCTAGTAGACATTTTTCTAAATCCATGTGTCAAGAAGATACAGATAACTTTAATCAGATGTGTGTCTTAATTTCACAATTGTGAGCATTACAATTCACAGAGGTCATGTGCCTTAAAAATAAAAAAATTAAAAACTATGTAAATAGTTTTGTGGGGTTATTGGCCATTTCTTAGTTGCACAATGTAAATGCGGAGTGACTCACTGTGAAAGTGAGATCAGAACCTGGCCCCATGATCTTTTTCCAAGACAAATGTATATGTGAAAAAAGTTCAATCTGTATGCAAATATAATTAGGAATAGGTGATCTTTTAATAAAATATAAATACCGACTGTATAAAAATCTCAATCCAAATCTCAAACCAAAATATTTTTTTATTTCAGGTAAAAAACCCACTAAACTTCCTACCTTTGCTAATATAATTATACACAAGATCTAGAAATCACTGCTGGACTACCTGCCATCTTCAAAAATCCCAAGTATCAGAGGTTCCCCTGCATCAGCAGGTGTGCAGCAGTGTCTCTCAGTGGACGCTGCGGAGCTTATGGGAAAGGAGGCCCATGGACCATAAGGCCAAAATTTTCAAACCAAATCTCATAATTGGCCACAGAAGACAGAGTGTCAGATATTGGAAACTGTCCATGAAGGTCAAGAAAAGCTAACTGGAGGATCAGATGGCATATTTTAGGCCAGAAAGAGTAACTTGGGAGATCAAGGGAAAGACTGGATCAGGGAAGGGAGAAAAATCTGGTTTGGATATATATCTGAACATTACAAACTTTTAAGAGTCATTAATCACTAGAATATACTTTTATTTATGTTATGATACAACTAAAATCTATGTCCTTAATTAATCAAAACCCCCACACCAACAGATCATTTATAAAGCATGTCCCATTCCTATTATTAGCTGAATACATAGATTGAGTAAAGTAATTCAGCTAAAACAAGACAACCTTCAACAACAACAAAAAACCTTGATACAAAAATCAAGATGAGATTTTCTTGAGTTTCAGAAAACTTCAGCTTTCTCTAATTTTCATTAGTTTTTGGCTTTTTTGAGTCTCTGCACTTGGGAGTTTTGGATAGGAATAGAAAGAAGTATAACTAAAACTTATGGGAAGGGCCAACAGAAAGCAGGAAATAACAGAAATCTCATGGAAAAATCTGGTTCTTGAGGGATTTCTAGCCCAATTCTGCAGATGCATGAATTTTGGATAGTTCAAATGAGAAGCATCCAAACTTCTGAGTGCATACTTGCCCCAAACCTCTTCCCATTCTCCCTGAGAACATCCACTGAACATCCAGGATAGGACTGCAGTGGCAACTGGTGAAAAGTTTAATTTGTATCCTGTGAGATTACTATGTGTTGAAAATAAGCTTTACAGATTTTAAAAAATAGGATTAAAGTATTCTTACTCAAGTAAGCCCTTTCCATCATCAAATACAGTAACCCATTTTATTTCTTCTTCTCAAGCAGGTAGTGCCTGTCTCCTCAAATCCCTTAACTTACACATGAAGCAAACTAGAGGCCATGCCAGTGAAGTCCTCTTCAAAAGATAATAAAACATTTCTTCCCAAAGTCAGTGTGGCAGGCCCTTCCAGCGCCCAGAAAATATCTCCCTGACCTGAGGGAAAGGAGCTAGAAGGACCTGCCCCTTTCCCAGCATGCCTTGCCAGACTCTGAGCCGAATTCTTAGCTGCCAGGAGAAGCCATGTTCTCCTAGTAGTCCCAAGAGTACTGAAAGGAGAAAATGAATCCAGCTTGCATGCTAGAACTCCAAAACCAAGCCTTGAATAGAGACAGCAGCTTGTGGTTCCTTCCCAAACTCCCAGGTGCCCTCCTGAGAAACATTCCTCTCCCTTGTATTTTATGTCCCACAGGTAGTCCTTCCAGAAACTATTGAACAATTTAATGCTGGCCACAGAGGCTATTCTTAGACTTAAAAGGTGAATACACTCAGTTACTCTTCCCCATTGCAGATTTACACAGAGCTAGGATGATTTATGGCATAATGTGCCTGCAATAATATTAATACTTACCACTTACATAGCACTCTTCATTATGAAACATTAAGTAATTAAATTTAGAACGTGTTCTAAAAACAAGAATATAACCAGACCTGGAAGGAAGGATGAATGCCTGAAATATGCCATTATAAATCTTTGAATATTCCCTGAAACACTAAAGATGCAGGGAATTGCAGGTTGCTATTGTAATTAATGGCTAAAAAAATTATCCAGGGAATTGCTCAGATTTTTTATCACCCTTTCTGACTGATATGTCCCTTGAAAATATGGCAACTTGTTTGAATGGGCACAATTTTGCATCTGATATACATATTCAACTATGATGAATTGCATGATATTCTTTCAATATCTAGCCCTAAATGTCTAGCTTGAGTGCTGCTCTAAATTTCTGTCAACTCAGGCATACCAGATGATCTCAGATGCTGGGCTGGAGGAAGGAGACATAATCTAGAAAATAAGCAGAGCCCAAACAATAAAAGTATTATTAAATACAACACCTTGAATTTTCCCAGTAATGCATTAGAAGGTAGTGAAATCTATGGGACATAGATATAATTGTGGCAGACGTGTAACTGCCTATGTAATAATCTCAGAATACTGATATGTAATAATGTTATGAATATGATATGTGATCTGGTCAGGGAAGTAAAGTTACTGTATATTTATATTCAGTCATTAAATTTCCCTATTTAGTAGGGGGCTGTTAGAAAAACAAGCAGGAAGAAACACAATGGATCCTGGATAAAAACACACTGGCACACACTTGAAAAACAACAGAGAAAGGGATTACCTTTGTGGATCCTTTCTCCTGAAGCTACAAGCTTTGTTTTGCCACTGCTGGAAGTTAACAGATCAAACGTCTATCTATATAATAAAATTCCAGGATTGTCACTCTGTCTCATTCTGAAACCTAGAATGTCTGTTGAGTCCGTGTGAAATGATAGAAACAGCTACGAGCATGGTTGAGAGCCCTTTTTGTTTAGAATATCACCAAATTCAACCATCACTGAGATTCAGTTACCATCCAGTTTTTAAATTCTCAGCCATTTTGACTTAACAAATTATATCTGTGCACTGTACAGCCACAGCAAGGCATGTAGCTATGCAATGCCAAGAGTCCTAGACCATTGTGTAATCAGAGGTAACTCAACTAATCATCACCCTTACCCGATAGTTAATTTGCATGCAACAGTTTCTTTGTTGTATAAGGGAGACTGCACAGGTGGTGACTTACTTGGTCCAACTGCCACATCTATGTGACAGCAAGGGCTTTCAACTACTAATAAACATTTTAAAAAATGACTTGTTCTCTGAGAAAGGGGGTGATCAAAAATACTGAGTAGTTTTTAAAGACATTCTCTCTAAAGGAAACCAGGAAAGAAATGGCTTGTGAGTAGAACTGGATGAAAAACTGATTTTTCGATTCAGTAACAGTATCAAAAACAACAACAGTCGTTCGGGGTGAACCAAATCTTTTTTTTTTTTTAAGAATTTCTGGTGAATTTAAAAAGCCTGTTTCAGAGCAAGGATTCAAATCTGGGTTTTCTGTATCCCAGGTGAGCACCTAACCACTGGACTAAAGGTTATTTATAGTGTGCTAAGCACATTGGGGTACTGGTCCATGACTCTGACTCCTAGGTGCTAATGATAATACAAGTATAATTAATAATAAAGGGACAGGGATGGGAGCAGCAGCACAGCTTCTTCCTCCTCCTCCTTCTCTTCTGGCTATTTTATGAATGGCTGAAACCGTTCGCGCCAAATTCTCAAATAGAGACAACTGCATTTTTCATTGAATAAACTATTCATCTGAAACATTTCTGCCAGCTCCATTTGTGAGTTAAGAGAACATATTATGCCAACCAGAGGAAAGCGGTTTTGGGGGGGTGGTCTATTGGAAGCTTAAACCTACCAGGATTCCCATGAGGAAGACGGATAGACACCTAGTAAGCTAGACATGCATGTAGTCTGTTTATTGTTTTAGGACTTGGTTTCTTTTAAATTATTTGTTCTAAATAAATGTTACTTTGCTTTAAGACAGCTATTTGGTTACTGGGAAGTAAAGCTAAGTGAATAATTGATTTTTCACTTTGGTGGCCAAACTGAAAAATCCAAAAATAATATGAATTTGGAGTCATCCTGAAATGGATATTTTTTATTTTTTTTCCACAGAAAAAAAACAAAACAAAAAACAAATTTTGACCAAAAAGCATTTTTGTAATTTTTTATATCATTTGGAAAATGTAGAAGTGAAACATTTTGATTTTTTTTAATCTATTTTTTTGGCTAAAACCAGTCACTAAATTTGACTCAAACTGGCAAATAATAAGCTATTCATCCAAAAAAATTCACTCAGCTTTGCTGAGTACCACTTTTTTTTTCTCACAGAAGGGACTGAACAGCAGATACTAAACCCAAGACAGACCTACTGAGGTAATCATACCTAGCACATGGAGACTGCAGCTCAAGGGCCAGCTTGAGAATGGGAAAATCATGTAATTCCATTTCCAGACACATCTCCCACCTCATAAGTCAGTGCCCTAACTATTGGGTTATTGACTATTCAGGCGTCTCTCTCTCTCAAGGTCTAGTTTTCATTCCAATGTGGAACAAAACCAAATATCAAAACCTCAATTTTTTTTGTGTGAAATGGAATTCTTATTTTCTAGTCATTTCTAGTCAACTCCACCTGTTGATTACCAGTACCAAAGGCAAGTTGATAGCTATAAAAGAATCAGCATGGATACCAATAATATCACCAAAAGGAGATATCGACCAATGAGATCAGTATTCCTAGATCCAAAACCAGATTGAAAGGATTCAAAGAGATGCTTCACCAGACACATATAAATCTTTTCTATGAAAGTAAAGCAAGAGACAATGTTTGAGGTTAGGTTCAATATAATCTGGGGGTTGAAACCCTACTTGTTTTTAAGCAAACAGAAAATCAACTCCCAGTTGAGAAGTCTTGTTGGTTCTCAGGGGAGACTAGACAGGGCTGGGGATTGAAGGCCCAGTTAAGCTCTCAAAGGGAATGCAGGAAACTCTGTCAGAGTTGTTACTTAACAACTAAAAAAAGAGGAATGACTGTGAGGAGGCAGTGTCTCATGCCCAGTGATCAGGAAGATTGGGTTGTACCCCATGCTGAGGAGATTTTTGCTTACTTTCTGGTTACGATAACCCATTTTTTGTTTACCTATAGTTGCAAACCCCACACTCTAATCCCCAAAGGAGGAGATCTTACTAACTGACACTTCACTGGCCACTGAATCAGCTGATTCACTTCCAGTTCAGACAGCCATTATTATAAAACCTACCTACTGGTATAAACATTTTAAAACAAAAGTGCTTCCAAACATACTGCAAGGGAAGGCGCTGTAAAAATATAATTGCTACCTAGACCAAGGATAATCTATGTAAAGAATCAGATATTTGCTTCCAGAGTTTTTCATGCGTCATGAACACTTTAACATGTTGAGGGTATTTTCCCAATATTGTAGCACATTGTGTCAATTTACATCAAAGTTATGCCTTGTCACAATCTGTTCCATCCATCAGGCCTAGTGTAAAAAATGCCATCTGACACAATGTGACTGGATAAAATATAAGGCAATGTGACATATACACGGATGATCCATTTAAACTAGTGAGGGATGAACATCAGAAGGTTCAATTCAAAGTTCAGGTAAACTCAAGTTTCAGATGCTTATCCAAAGCTTATCTGGAGTTATTAAAACATTATTTTGGTTAAATTTCCTTCCCCCATCTCCAAATCCCAAATTGCAGTCATCCTTCTTCCAAATTGTAAAAGTCTGACCCTATTGAAACCAGTGGAAGTTTTGCCACTGGGATATCTACCTTCTTCTGAGCCCTTTTATTCCTTTCCCATACCCCCTAACTTTTATCTCCCTGACTCCTATATTCCTACAATGTCCCCTACTGTATCCCCAGTTCACCTCACTGATATCTACCCCTCCTCTCCTCACTGGACTGTATCAAGTTTAATACTCTGGGTGCTGGCCAGCTGCTATAATCAGATCTTGCTTTCTTTGTGGTTTCCCCAGGTCGGAGATATCCCACGATGCATTGCTCCATCCTCTAATCTACTGGAAGGGCCACAAATCAAAAGACTGAACATCAGCAATTAGTCTAACAGAAATTGCCCGGACTTCCCACTGTGGCCCTGCGACATATTTCCATAGGACACCTTTTCTCTCTCTCTCGGCTCTTTTGTTCAACTGAGCAAAATTTTTCTTATGAAACTTTTGGAAAAAAATACATATTTGGTGACACAAATATTTGCTAATTCATGTTGGTTTTGTTTAATAGTTTTCACTGAAAAAAAAAACCCTGAAAAAAATCATAGTTTCTCATTTTGATATTTTCTAAATTAAATGTTTTGAATTTTCAATTTTAAACAACTTTTCGTTTCAAAATCTCCTTCAATTTTAATAAACAAATTAAAAACATGGAAAAATGCTCAAAAGAAAACTGAAACATTTTGTTCTACCCATATTTAAAAAAATCAACTTTTAGATTCACCAAAAATTTCTAAACATTTCATTTTTGGTTATTGGCACAGCTATACTCTGCTGCCTCATCCACATTTTCAGCATGTGCTAGTGTAGCCAGCTAATGACCAAGATAAGGAGCCAAACTCAGATGTACACTGTGGCTGCACAGAACACGGAAGTGTACTGAAATTAGACTGGGCAAATGACCTTTTTATGGATAGGAGCAAGCCGGATAGCCCACGAACAACAAACACAATGTAAGTCTGGTTCTGCATGGACTAAAATGTCAGATGTTCTAATTGTAGCATACCCCAGCAAATATTTAACACAAGATGATAAATAAAGACATCAGCTGTCATAAGGAAAACAAATGAAACTACAGTAATGGGAGAGCTAGAGAAAACTAATATAACAGTTAAAGATAAACTGGAAGGATATAAGAGAGGAAGATCTTGTCTATGTTTATTAATTAACAATTGGAAGGAAGCTCCAGCCAGAAAGCAGCACATACAGTACATTATATGATAATATAGTTTCTTAAAGAGCTATTCCACATGACAAACAATTGTATTCTTCTGATTTTGGAGGCTGCACACAGCTCTGCTTCAAAGAAGTCCTTGAAGACTTGTAAATGCTTCACCTGACTGGGGCCAGATCCTGCTCCCACTGAAAACAATAGCAAAACTCTAGTTGACTTCAATGGAGAAGAGGCCTGAGCCTCAAACTCTTGATATACCTTAGATGGTGGCACACCAAACACTATACTATACTGTAGCCACTAGAAATTTAGGTTTTGTTCTAATACAAAACTATGATAGAGGCTGCTCTAAGTTGCTTCTAGGAACTGGACCAGAACTGGCTCAAAGAACCACCCTACAGCACACCCTCCTTGTGCACACACCAGGAGCAGCAAATGACATAGAATAAACCAGTCTCTGGAATATTTACTCTTTAGTATGTCTTTTTAATATTGTATTTTACCTTTTAGTGAATTTAAGTTTTTAACAGGTATATCTAAAAGTATAAGGGAAAGAACTTGGCTGGGTTTGTTTGATAATGCTTGACTACAAGATAATGTAGTCTCCTAACAGTGGGAGTTTTGCCACTTAATTCCAGTAGGACAGAGAACTAAAGCAGGGCTGTCAACCTGTTGTATGTGGACCACTGCTGGTTTGCAGGGCTCTGTTTCAACTACCATGGTGAAGCATTTGCTAATTTCCAAACACTGGCTCTTCCACCAGGCTGTAGCTCCATTGAAAGCTCTTTTATGTTTCCAAAGAGTTTTTTGACCAACCAGGTTTTTAAATAAATAAATACATAATTGAATAAATAATCCACCTTGTGCTCTTCAAGTATTTCTTCATCAGGTTGTTCTTTGGTGTCACCCATGATCAAGTGTGCAGACAAGAACAGAAGTGAGGGAAGGGTAGCAGACATACAGGACAGAATAAGACTGAAAAGTTACCTGCATTAATGAGAGCCACGTAGTCTGCAACTGACATGAGGAGAGTTGACACTAGTGAATGCATTTACATTTTTGTGTTTGTTCACTACTTTTTGTAATGCACACAGTTTTGCCAGACTCTGACATAGCAGTTGGGGTAACTGAAAGCATGATAAAGGGGGCAGCTTCAGAAGTAAAAAGAATCCTTAAAACAAAAGCTACTGGGTTAGTTCCCCACTGTGATTTAGAATGGGTACTTATCACTACAGAACCTATTGGAAGTGGCCAGTTCAGATACACAGTACCCTACATTTTCCCAATCCTTTGAGCCCATCTCTAGCCTGTGTTTTCCTGCAGCTATTATATACTGCCATAGTCATAAAACAGACACAAAGCAGGTACACTGGAGTACTTGAACTATGCCTATTTTCAGTCTGTAGTTTTCATTTTTTTATACAATAAATGCGTACAGTTTCCTACTGCGACACTCTCAGTTATAAATGCCTTCATTGTAGAAGGTGCTCTGGAGAGAATCGGCACTTATAATGCAGGGGTGAAAGGCAGGAGAACCTTTTTCCTAATTAGGCTCTCAAGTTTGGAAAATCTCTCTTTACTGTTAGAGGAAATACTTCAGACTGAATGTCAAGACAAGAGATGAAATACAAGAAAAGGAGACTGAAGGAATCCAAGGTAGTGCCTAATTTATAACATTTTTGAATAAACCTTTTTTTTTGATTGACTCTATTCAGTCTGTGTACTGAGTTGCAACTCCCTCTAATGGCACTCCCGTCTTCATTTGCAGACGTTTTAGAAAGCTGCCTCTATCCCCTGTCTTTAGAATTTGAATGACCTTAAGCTTTCTTCAATCTTTTCTAAGAACTTTGGACCAAATTCATCCCTGATGTAATTCCATTTATGTCAGTAGTTTTGCACTAGGGATAAATGTTGGCCCATTGTCTATAACTTAACAAAGGGATAATTGTGAAAGGAAAAGGAAGAAAAGATTTTAAAAGGTGGGGGGGGGTGAGTTGGCAACATTAGTAAAGAATAAAAGTAGATGGGTAGAAAAAGAAAAAAAGAAATGATAGAGAATGTGCAGAGAAACTGCAGAGCAGTTACCACTGTGCTTTGGGGTATTAAAACAATCCCCTTTCCTTGTTTCTCTAGTATTCTTTGGCACAAGAGCTGACTTATATGAAGTGAAAGATGGTGTTCCCCCACTCTTCCATGGAATTATGTATACATAATAGCAGAGCTAATGCATCTGCCATAAAGTATCTGCTCCTGCTAATTGATCCTTTGTTATTACACATGAGATCTTTGGAGTCCTACTGTCCTCAAATACATCCCATTCTTAACATTTTGGGCATTTCTTAATTCTCCTGAAGCTTCCTAGAATCATAGGCTTTTGAGATGGAATCATTACACTCTATTAGATCTAATCTAATCTCCCTGCCATTGCAGGATTGTTCTATACAGGACATTTTCTATAGTTTTGTCCAGTTTAGAGTTAAAAGTGTCAGGTACAGTCATGTACATACTCCATATATATACTCAGCCCAAAACTACACTAGTCAATTTTACACCCATAACAAATTGCAAACTCATATGTAATTGGTTGACTACTATCAGTTCTAGATCTCTTTCAAATGATTCTTTAACATAAGAATGGGGACTGAAGTCATGGAGAGCTTTGAAAGTCACAGATTCTGTGACTTCTGCGACCTCTGTGACAAAATTGTAGCCTTACCCATGACTGCCTACTTTGTTTTGTGAGGGATCTTGTCAAAGGCTTTCTGAAAGTCCAAATATGATATATCCACTTAATCACCTTTGTCCTCTTTTTTATTGACCCCCTCAAAGAATTCTAAGATTGATGAGGTATGATTTCCCTTTACTGGTTTTCTTCTTCTCACTAACTATATGTATTTCCACCAGATGTATTAACTGTAATTTTTCCAAGCTAAATCTCATTTTGTTAGTTCTGTCCATTTTTCCAGTCTCTTTAGACAGTTTTGTTTTATTCCTCTGTTCTAATTGCTGGTCACAACTCATCTGTAAATTTCATTACCATACTCTTTACATCAATGGTGGGCAACCTGCGGGCTGTAGTTGCCCACCACTGCTTTATATCCTATTCCAGAGCAAAGATGATAGATATGATCAGACCTAAAGCCAGTCCCTGGAGTATCCTATTTGTTTACAGTTTTCAGTCTACATGACAGCCTTCCAAGCCAAGCCAATTTGGAATAATTATTCAAGCAATAATTTATATGACATGAAAAATATTACTATTACTGCCTCCTTTCCATCCGCTAATTTCATAATTCTATCAAAATTAAACAATCATGTTTGCCTGACAAGACTTACTCTTCATAAACACATGCTGATTGATGCTCATGGTCTATTACTTAGCTCAGCTCATCCCTCATCTAATTTCACTGAAATCAGTGTCTTTATTTTTCAGTAAATTGTGCATACACAAATCATGGACTCTGAACATGTTTAAGCCAGGTCTATAGATGAATTGGGGGACAAGACTTCACACCATATTTGCATATATACACCAACTCTGCCTAGGTGTACAGCAAATAGTGATCAATTTTTTCTGGTTTTTGTGTTACAATTCACTGTAGTATTGAATGCCAGGGTAATGAAATGTTGTTATCCTTATTGTATGAATGAAGAGCCACAAAACTGTACCAAGCATGCCCTGATTGAGGAGGTCCCCCTAAACTGAACCTCACTTGCTAAGCAGGGGGTAGGAATGCCAAATCCCAGTGAACATTGGAGAAGGGCAGGAGAAGTGTTTCTAGTAGGTGGCGTGGACTCTGCTTAAAAAATCCTAGACACCATTTGACTCTCCCCTCTCCAGTGTTTAAGAACAGAGCTGATCAGACTCAATTGAAAGTTCTTGTTTCTGTCCAGTGATTACTAGAGATGACATCATTGATGAACAGGTCTAGGGGCTAAGCCTTAGGCATGATGTGCAGACAATGTTGCAGTGAAAGATAATGCAGAGGCTGCACTAACAGTGAGGTTCCCCACTACCTACTGAAATCACTAAGAGCTGAAATCACTAAGAGCTGGGCTCTGTGGTGAAACCTCAGAAGGAAAAACAATGGCTTTCTAGTTCCATCCCCTGTAACATGCAAAAGAGACCTGTTGCTAATTGAACATCCAGACACCATAACGAAGGTACACATTTGCACCTGAACTACAGAAGAGAGATTGGAATTTCTTACTCACATCTAGTAATGTGAAAAAAGACTCATTGTGCACTTAGCAACTCATATAGTCAGACTCAGAAAAATAGGATGTTACAGATACTTGACAGACTGAAGAAACACACTCTCAGCAATCCTAGAATATTGTATCTGCACACTATCAGCCAAATTACCCCTATGGTACCTCCTCTGAAGTCACTGGAGTTATCCCAGGGATGATTTTTTTTCCCTATGCATATAATTCAGCAGATCAAGGACACACAGGGCCCACAGATCAATATTTCACAAAGCTAGCACAGCCCCGGGCATAGTTTGGTCTTTGAGCAATGAGCAGCATGCAGATATGTCAACATGCACTGCTGGGCATCCAAGATGCAGGTGCAAGAACTAAGATGTTGAGAGAGCCTAAACTAAACTTAACATGTGCTGTAGATATACAGAAGCAGTGACCTAGCAAAAATGCAAATGAAAAAACACACATCAGCCGCTCAGTGGCAGATAAAGAACTATATGGGAAACAACAAGAGAAAGCACAGAAAAAATAAAACACCTCAGATGCAATCTAGTTTAGGGACTTTGCTGTGCTATAGCTTCAGTAGCAAGCCTGTTAGGTATAGTAAGGAGTGTTCAGGATATAAGGAAAGCCATGTAAACTGTAAGGGAGGAGGGAAGAATTTTTGAAAAAGGCTGCAGACATCTATAGCAGAAAAATAAATATATGTCTGAATGAAGAAGATGTGATCACATTTGATTAATCCTTATTCTGGATACAAGGACAGTAACAATATCAGGAAAACCATAGTCCATAATGATGAATATTTGCAGTGAAAACCTAGATGGACAGATTTGAAAGATGAGCACCCAAAAGACAATCCATTGCCAAATGGAGTGCAGTCTAACTTCAAAACAATCAGCTACAGAGTTTACTGTAGGCAATAGCGATTATTCCAGTGCAGAAGAAATTGAGGAGTGAAGCGTAAATGATGGAAATCCTGTTAGGAAAGTATTAGCATATTTACCTGAAGATAAGGAATGAAAATGTGAGGAAAATGATGGAGAATCATCCAGTTTTCCTGGCAGCATAAAAGAGAGTGATGATAAGGAAGAATGTGGCTGACATGAAAAACACAGTAATGATAACGAAAAATTTGGTTTACATGAAACCAAGAGAAAAATGATAAAGAAGAATTAGCCTCGCATGATGACAGAAACACTAGTGAGAAAAATTGTGCACCACAAATCAATCTTCAAATCCTGCTTTATGGCCAGAGATCTTAAACTCTGCCGATATTCATCATACAATTTTGAATGGGCCAGGAAAAACTGAGGATATGTTTCTGGTAATGAACAGAAGTGACACTTCTCAAAGTCACACTGTGAAAGAGTGCTTGAGAATGGTGAGAAACTGAATTGGTGTTGCTAGTTTACTCAAAACCAACTGACAAAGTGTTCTGGTTTTGTTGCAAAATATTTGACAAGGATGCCAAATCGTTGCTTGTGCTTTCTGGGTACAATTACCAGCATAACTTAGCTGATGCTCTGAAGCAACATGAAAAGTCACCTGGCCATTTTATGGCCTACTCCAAATGGATGGAGGTCAAGTCCAGGCTCAAGTTGAATAAATGCATAGATGTAGAAAACCAGCGCATTATTAATGTAGAAACATACCATTGGATGAACAAGCTCAAGCATCTGATCTCAATTACCCTTTTCCTTGCAAATAATAATTTGGTTTTCCGTGACTCATCAGATAAGTTGTTCACTGAACATAATGGTCATTTTCTCCATTTGGCAGAGCCCCTTGGGAAATATGATGATGTCATGCATGAGCACCTACATCGAGTAATTCATAAAGAAGCTATGGACCATTACTGCAGCAAAACAATTCAAAACAAATTGATTGAACTTATGGCAAGGAAGGTGCTTGATAACATATTGATATGGCTCAACAAAGTGAAGTACTATGCTGTAATAATGGACTTCACTCCCAACATCAGTCACAGTGAAAAGATGTCATTTACAGTAAGATTTGTTGATGGTGAGGATGTCTGTATCCAAGTAAAGGAACACTTTATCTGTTTCCAGTCTGTGGACGACTCTACTGGAAAAGGCCTAACAGAACTGGTTATGAAGATTTTGAATGAGAATAAAATAATGCTTCAGAACTGCCACAGTTATAACAGCACAAACATGAAACGAAGAAACAGTGGCGTCCAGGCAAGGATCCTTGTACTGAATCCAAGAGCTTTCTTTGTGCCTCGTGACTGCCATTCCCTCAACCTGGTTGTGTCAGATGCACTGTCATATTCTTTAGATTCAGTATCTCTCCTTGGAGTACTGCAAAAAATATGTGTCCTATTTTCAGCATCAACTACCAGGATAAGATCCTCACGGACAATGTTTCAAATCTGATCGTAAAGCTGCTAAGTGATACTCTCTGAGAGAGCCGTAATGACAGTGTACAGCCAGTGAGGTACCAAGTGACTGAGGTTTATGATGCCCTGATGGAACTGACGCAGTCGAGTAAAGCCGAGGCCAGAATCCAACACAAGGTGCAAAACCTGGCAAACCAGATCATTCACTTCAAATTTCTGGTCTCAGTTATGGTTTGGCACAATATCCTGTTCCAAGTAAATGTTGTAAGCAAGGCATTACAAACTCAGTCAATGGACATCGTAACTGCTACTACTTTGATGAGAAGCTGCCTTGATTTTGTTGTGGCCTACAGAGACAATGGATTTGAAGATGCCGTTGCTGCTGCCTAAGAAATGGTGGGAAACTTAGGAGTTGAGCCTGTCTTCAAGGAAATTTGTATTAATCAGAAGAAGAGACAGTTTGGTTATGAGGGCAGAGGTGAAGTGATGGAAGCTTGGAAGAAAAGGTCAAGAGGGATTTTTTTTACTCCCTCATTGACACTGCTTGAGTGTCTATCAAAGAAGGGTTTGGACAAATGAAGCACCACAAAAAGACTTGGGGGAGGTTGCATGACCTTAATAAGCTGCCAGTAGACAGGAAAACACTCTTGAACAATTGCACAGCCCTTCACCGAACGCTGACACATGTGGAATGTTCAGCCGTCAATGATAAAGACCTCTATATCAAATTGGACAACATCCGTCACATTTTGCAACACGGGAAGCACTCTCCACTCCAAGTTTTCCGATTCATTCATGATGCAGAGCTGAAGGACACTTTTCTTAATGTGTGGATAGCTTTGAGGATTCTGCTCACACTCTCGGTCATAGTCACAAGTGGAGAGAGTTCCACTTAAAACATATCTTCGATCGATGATGGCCGTCAAGAGATTGACATCACTTGCTATTTTATTGCTTGAAAATGCCATTGGCCAGTCTTTGGATCTCTCTGATGCTGTGCTTCAGTTTGTGAGAGGAAAGGCAAGTAAAGTGACCTTTTGAACTAAAGGGCTAGGGTTAACATTCTAAGGCTGTCACCTGCTATAACACTATTTAATACTGGTTCACCCAGTGTTGCTGCATGGTTCAATTTCTTAATGTTAATACATTTCAGTTATTAAAATTAAAAAGTTTCTATAAGCTTAGAGGAAACTTTTTTATTTGCTTATATATGGCATGGATAAATACAGATTTACAGATCCTACTGTACAAATCTATCATCTTATAAGAGAGGGATAAATTGTGCATTCAAATCATACAGAGTCATGAAATGGGCTACAAATACAGTAAGATTTAGGCAAAAGTTTAACAAATGGAGGGGAGGGTGCCAAAGATGTTCCTTGCCTGGGGTGCCATTTGGTCTAGGGCCGGCCTTGGAGACAAATGGTATCAGAAGCTGGGATTGGAGGTGGGTAGTGGAATTGGAATTTGGACAAGGAGACTGGGCTATGTGTGGTGGGGGGTAGAGACAGGAAGTCTTTGGGAAATAGGGACTTGGATAAAGACACACACACACACACACACACACACCGAGGGGAAGACTGGAACTGTCTAGGCAAGGAAAAAAGAAACTGGGTCTAGGATGAGAAGCCTGAGAAGTAGAGACTAGAACTGGGTAGGTGAGGATAATGGGACTGAGACAAGGAGCCAGAGGTAGGGAAGAAACAGGACTAGGACAGGTTGAAAGAGACAAGCTTTGGGGAAATGGGCAGAAAAGTCTCTGCTATTGGAGCACATCCCCCTCCAGACTCTGGAGTATAACCCAAGATTTCTGAGTCTCATCATTCCTCTGCTGTCAGCAAACATCTCTGAAACCCACTGGCAAAGTGTGGGTCTCCAAATACAAAATGACAATTTATTATTGCTCTGTTGCTTTGTTAGCTCCAGAGGCAGAGGTCTGTGTGGTGGATCAAAAGGTTCCAACCCAGCTTAGGTGTCAATATGATGCCATATGTTGGGATTTCTATTTTCTTCAGTTTAGTTTTTTAAAAAAACAAGAAATTACACACACACACACACACACACACACACACACAATGCTAAAACAATATTAAAGTTGCAAAGTCAAGCACTTAAGTTAGGAAATGTCAGAATTAAGGGTGCCTATGCATATTATCATTCAGTCTTTAATTCCATGATCAAATACTATTTTTTCCACAGAACCCTTCATTTAGTGCACAGCATGGACCTTTGGGAATGAATCAGACTTGTATACTGAAAGTGACTGTTAATTGTAGGACCCCTGACTCATTTGTGGCAGATATTGAAAGATCTGTGGTGAATGAGGCAGGGGATTTCAGGAAGAGAAAAAATGGTCTCATGGTTAAGACAGGTGAATGCTGCCCTGAAGAAATGCATTCTCTCCCTGCTTCTACCACAGAGTTCCTACATGATGCTGGGAAATTCACTTAAACCAAACTTTTCATGTGCATTCCTTATTTTCTGGGTGCCTGACTTGAGACACAAGACACTGATTTGAGACACAAGAAGTGCTGAGCACTCACAGCTGCAAATGAAGTAAATGGGAGCTGTTCTTGAATATTAAAAGTGCTGTTTTATGCCAAGTGCTCTGAAAAATCATATCCAAGATGTCTCAAGTTGGGCACCCAAAATCTATTAATATTTTTGACCAAAATCTCTCTATGCCTCAGCTCCCCATCTGTGAAATGGGGATAATTCCACCATCCTCACCCCACAGTGGTGTTGTGGGAAAAAAATGTTTGCAAAGCATTCAGATACTATAGCAATGAGTGCCACAGAAAAGCTAATAAGGAAATGAAAAATTCTATCTTCAGAGCAATATTTGAATAGTTTACAGTAGAAGACATGGGGCCACATACTGAGCAATAAGAAGAAAACAAAATATCATTAAATGAGCCCCATCCATGCTGTGCACTGACTGAGGCTAGGGTCCTGTGGAAAAATAGAATGTGTTGATGTAATTAAAGATTGTACCATAATACATACGCACAAAAGGACAAGTTAAACTTGCACAGGCAACCTTCATTCTGGCATTTTCTAACTTTTGTGTGCTTGACCTTGCAACCTTAATAGTATCCTTTTAATGTAGTTTTATATATGTGTGTGTGTGTGTTATATATCAGGTGACGATTATATATTAGTATTAATCTCTTGGTGATAAATAGATGGATTTCTAAATATGAATATTCAGAATTGACAAGACAATCCTTATAACATTTTTATGGTTTTAGGGCCACATCCCATTTGAGTAGGTTTCAGATTTTAGAGCAGGTCAGCGTGGAGGTCTCTGAAAGTTTTTCTGAGAACAGATTTACGTTTTCAAGCAACTGCCATACCTCTGCTGCCATAAAACAGTATAATTCAGTTGAAGTAAATGGGTCTGTGCCGATTTTTAGCTGACACTAGCCAGTTATTTGTAACTATTCTTCACCATGATATAGCTTATGATAAATTTGTAAAGTATATCAAAGGTTTCTTGCACTGTGACAGATTTTGTTTTGTTTTGTAGGGAGGTTTTTTGTTTTTGTTTGTTTCTTATTGGGTTGAGTTAAACATCATTAAAATAAATTACAATAAATTCAAAAGATATTAACTACTTTGGCATTAACTTCAACAACAAATTAACATGAGCTTTTTCAATATTAATTTGGATTTAATGTCTTAAGAATTTCATTGCAATGAAATAAATATTGGCAACTTTCCAGCTATTATATCCTTTTGAAAGAACACACAAATACAAATTTATAACAATTATCCCAACAAAGGAGATGATCTGTTTTCAATAATTAGTTCCATAAAAACAAACAAAAACCCAATTACTGGCAGTTAATAGTTAGAGAGAAATCTAGTCAATTTCAAACTATGAGTTTAAAGTAGTTTCGGGTTCTAAACAGCTCCCAATTCCTCCTGTCAGTTTTTGTGCTTTTACAATCATAATTTCCTTTTTGTTTAAAAATGTGTTGCTCTACTTTGTTCCTGTGTGAAAGAGTCTTACAAACAATCGAAAAATGTGCTATCTTAGACCCTGATCCAACTAAGCACTTAAGCATGTTTAATTTTAAGCGTGTGAGTAATCCTATGCCTATAGTTAAGCATGTGCTCAAGTGTGTCACTGCATCAGGGCCTTAGTCCCCAGTCTTGTATATAACTCCATGCAGGCAGTGCATATGGAGATCCATTTAAGTTAATGGTGTCAGTGTCCTTCCACACTGATCCAATTGCAGGATCCAAGGCTTGGACCCTGCAGGTAGGGTCCATACAGGCAGATCCCTGTGCCAAAAAAGAGCCCTGGTGACTTCAAAATGTCTGCATTTGTCACTTCCCCTCAACACACTGCAGCCTCGGAAATACTCTTCTCAGGATTTCACACAGAAATAGATCATATATATATATATATATATACACATATACCCACACACCTCTACCCCGATATAACGCGACCCGATATAACACAAACTCGGATATAATGCGGTAAAGCAGCACTCCGGGGGAGTGGGGCTGCGCACTCCAGTGGAGCAAAGCAAGTTCGATATAACGTGGTTTCACCTATAACACGGTAAGATTTTTTGGCTCCTGAGGACAGCGTTATATCAAGGTAGAGGTGTATACATACACACCACATACTTTAGCAGACATCCTTTTCATTCAGTAGGCTTAATACTAGTTCTCTATTTCATGTATCTATCATCATTACACTGGGGATAGAATAAAGGTACTTTTAACATGTGTATGTTATATTTAGATATACTGGGCTTGATCCTGCTCCTGTGGATTTCAGTAGCAAAAATCCCATAGATTTTCATGAGAGTAGGCTCAGGCCCACCAGTCATACATTCAAACATTATAGCGCTAAATGCCAGTGTGATGTAAGGACTGCTTTATTTCATTCATTTATTTCCATTTATTTCCACGATAGTTTAGCAACACTAAATTGCAGATGCGTGTTTTATTAATATTACTCTAAATTATGTGATGGTAAGCCAATGCTCAAGAACGCAAAGGTTGTCATTACCTACTATTTCTTGTTACCAGTTTAGTTAATCCATTTATTTTCCATGTGGTTGGTTCAAATAAGTAGTGACTATACAAGCATGAGCCTTGTGTTGCTGTGTAAATACTACATAAAAATCTATGGAAAAAATTAAATAGAGTTTGAAACACAAGGACACATTACTGTTATCACACAGATGGAAACCTCACCATCTCTGCTATCCTCAGACTCAGTAGACTGCTAGAACAGAAAGACTCTGTCAGCAATTTCACTTGATACATGACTTATGAGAAGGATAAGTATCATTCCTTACTTATATATCTTCAAAGATCAACAGAAATGGCTCAAGAAATAATACTGTTACATGATGTAGTATTCTGTCCTAAACCATGGATGAACTGAAGTTGTCAGCTCATGTCCTACTTTCTCTAGGATTTCTCTATGTCTAAGGGCAAAATTGGAGGTTTGCGGGGGAAAGAAGGGAGTGATAGGCTTTCAATCTGTGTTATTATAAAAGTGTCATCTTTAGTTTCAAATGCACTAGTTCCCATTTTAGCTTTGAAGTTCACCTTTAATGATGGTTTGCCAATCTGTCCCCGAGAAAACAGTTTTAAAAATTCACGCCTTGTTGGTGGGAACACCTAAGCTCCCTGGAGCATTCTGTGGCAGGAATTAACTCACAGTTGGGTACCCCATACATGTGTCTATTCCTATGTCAGTGATGTGAACAAAAGGCAGGCATGTGATGTTGACAAGTACACCAGTACATAAAATATTTGTCAACTGGACAAACTGATAGGAAACCAAATATTATTTTTGCTCTTCTATGGCATTAGTAAAATGAATAGATAACAATTAAAAATCACAAAAAATTGGAACTTTATCTTTTAATTTAGAGACAATGTGCTTAAAAAAAATAAATTAAAAATGGAGGGCAAGAATCTCATTTATATTAAGACACTTTTGCCCTGCTCTGGCCACGTAAAAGGACTTTAAATTGGCCAAAATTACATTTACATTCACTAGAGCAGTGTAAAGAGTCCTTATTGTAAATGAGAATAAGGCCCAATGTCCTTGTTTTCTGGATGATACGTGGACTTAGTTGTGCTGGGTGCAAAATTGTGGGTCCCAAGGAGCTGTCCTTTGGTCTGGAGAGTAAATTGGTAGATAACATTATAGTAATGTTGGGACAATTTCTAAGTTATAGCAAAAGAAAAGGGTGAATGTAACAGTGAAATAGACTGGCACATATTTAAGGTAGATGTACAATGAGTTAAGAAGCTAAAGGAAAATGGATGTATTTCTTTTTTGTTGTTGTTGTTCCCCTTTTCTGTTTTGTTAAGATTAAACAAATAGGGTTTGGTATATTTTGTTTGTTAAAAGTGTCACTAAACATGTAAAAATAAAATAATAATAGAAGGACAAGAGCAGCAAACCCAGTAGCCATCAGCAATCCATTTCATTACCAAATGTGTTAGTTCCCCAATCTTACAAAGAAAAGAAAGAAATGGACTATGAGGAAGAAGAAAAATTAAGGGCCCCACAAAGGATAAACCAACCAATGAAGTAATTAGGAATTGTGGCAGGTCCTAAAGTTAGCTAAAAAGGAACTCTGGCCGACTTTCCCAACTGAGGACATTTGAATTGCAAAGTCATGTTCCCAACCCAGTACTGACTTCACTTAAAGACTGAAAGCAGATTGGTCCCATCTCACTGTAACTGTCTGACAAGGACATAAAGCAAATACATAGAGAGTCTAAATTCTAAAGAGCTTTATGTAACACCATCAAGTAGCATACAAGCCACAACTGCTTGAAACCCCAGCACTGATTGGCATGTTAGGGATTGAGAACCAGTGCTCAAGAACAGTCTTAAAAAAAATGTAAAATCAAGAAAAAAATCTTGTTTTCAGAAAGGAGACTATTAATTACCTTCAGTTTTTTTTAAAAAATGTACATTTGACTTGAATACTTGTCTGGCATTATTTTCATCTCTTTATCATCCATCCAGTCCTAATTTGGTTGCAAGTACCTTTAATCAAAAATTGTAAATCATAAGCACACAAATTCAGGGACACGTAACAGCAGCAGCAGCATCACTGAGTCAGAGATTAAAAGCCTGTTTTAAAAGCTGCTATCTTCCAAATAGCAACTACAAAAGACCTAAAATATTAGCAATTAGTCTACTAAGACTTTTGCTTGTATAGATTGTTTGGGATAATATTTCACTACTAGTTTTAACAAGAAATAAGATTTTTTTTGACACATCACATGAAATGGTACTCTTCATAAGTGCTTTTCCAGTCATGTACTCTAATTGGAATCACCATGTGACTGGCATGTGTGGGTTGTTATGCTCACATAACTAAGGTATAAGAAACAACAACCAGCTGTGTTATAAGGAATAATTTTGAAGAATGGCTGGCCTAGTTCTTTAGCTATGAGTTATTTTCCTCTAAATGCACAATCGAGACTCATGTTATGCCAAATGCTTTTATGTGATGAGTGTTAGTAGTGAGCATGGCAAATGAATCAGTAATGACAGGGCACTGGGAAAAAATGTGTTGCCAATTCCATATCTAGGTTTCATGCATGTCTTACCAGTGTTTCGTGTGTTCTGTTTGTTTAGGGTCCAGGAGAAGGCATGTTATATGAAATAGAAAAATAAAAAGATTTTCTTCAACAGCTATACTTAGAAGCATTTTTAAGTATTAACTAGATTTAGACAAAACAACAAAAAAACATTGAGGGAAGCAATTATGATGTTCACATATGCATTAAATGAATAAATTATTCTATAATCAAAGTAATACAAAAGAGTTCCTAATGATAGACATTTTTAAATGGTGTTACCCTAATTATTATCACTAGTTATTATTTGTATTGTAGTAGTGCCTAAAGACCACCAATCAGGATCACACGTAGAATAAATGATGGTCCCTGCCATAAATAGATTATAAGATAAGACAAGATGCATTAGTGCATATGGGACTTGCCCTTGCTAAAGTGGATTGCCTTCAGTTGCTGAGCAATATGCAGTTTTATACCAAACAAACAATCGTACTCTGTTAAGTCAAGATGGTATCATTTAATTTTTCTAAAAAAAATTATGTGTACAAAACTGGATTTACATTTTCAATTGGAGAATAAGGGCTGGTCCACACTAAGCCCCCAGTTCGAACTAAGATACGCAACTTCAGCTACGTAAATAACATATCTGAAGTCGAAGTATTTTAGTTCGAACGTAAAGGTACTTACCGCGGGTCCACATGCAGCAGGCGGGCTCCCCCGTCGACTCCGCCTACTCCTCTCGCGGAGCAGGATTACCGGCTTCGACGGCGAGCACTTCCGGGATCGATTTATCGTGTCTAGACAAGACAAGATAAATCGATCCCAGAAGATCGATTGCTTGCCGCCAAACCAGCGGGTAAGTATAGACGTACCCTTAGACATCTAACTGTCTGATTTAAACACTCGAAAAGGCATTTCTGCAAATGACATCCACAAAAATTTGAAAGCAAAAATGGGAAAAGATAGTTTCCTAATTGTCTAATCCAAAGTTGCTAGGCAGCTCGGAGTGCTAGGAAGCCCTCAGTGACTGTGCTAATGATTGTGATGTACTCTCTTCAGCCAGCTCAGTAGAATTCATAGCTGAAGTGAGAAAGGGAGTTTTTTCCCCACCTATGACACATTCTGGGGGATCAGTCACTTTTGTGCTGCCAAAAGACTATGTGAACGGATGGAAATAATTGCACTTACCTAGGTGCCTCATGAGGTGCTATTCAATATTTTCATTAACGATTAAGATAATGGAGTGAAATGTATGCTTATAAAATGTGCAGATGACATCCAGCTGGGAAAGGTTGCAAGCACTTTGGAGGACTGGATTAGAATTCAAAAGGACCTTGATAAATTGGAGAACTGATCTGAAATGAACAAGACGAAATTCAATAAAGACAAGTGCAAAGTACTACAAGTTGGAAAGAAAACTAAATGAACAACTACAAATGGGGAATAACTAGGTAGGCAGCAGTATTGTAGAAAATGATCTGGTGGGTACAGTGGATCATAAATTGAAAATCACTGAACAATGTGATGCAGTTGCAAAAAGGAAAATATAGATACAAACTAGATACAATCAACTTAGGCTTGAATAAGGACTGGGAATGGCTGAGCCATTACAAACATTGAATTTATCTCCCCTTGTAAGTATTCTCACACTTCTTATCAAACTGTCTGTACTGGGCTAGCTTGATTATCACTTCAAAAGTTTTTTTCTCTCACTTAATTGGCCTCTCAGAGTTGGTAAGACAACTCCCACCTGTTCATGCTCTCTGTATGTGTGTATATATATCTCCTCAATATATGTTCCATTCTATGCATCTGAAGAAGTGGGCTGTAGCCCACAAAAGCTTATGCTCTAATAAATTTGTTAGTCTCTAAGGTGCCACAAGTACTCCTGTTCTTTTTGCAGATACAGACTAACATGGCATCTACTCTGAAACTATAGTTCTGGGGTATAATATCAGGAATGTCATATGTAAAATATTGCTAGTATTTGTTCTGCTCTACTTGGCATTGGTGAAGCTTCTACTGGAGAAGCCCAGTTTTGGGCACCAGACTTTAAGAAAGATGTGGGTGTAGTGGAGAGAGTCCAGAGAAGAGCAACAAAAGTGATGAAAAGATTTTAAAAACCTGATCAATGAGGACAGGTTTTTAAAAATTGGCATGTTTAGTCTTGAGAAAAGAAGATTGAGTGGGGAGCTAATAACAGTCTTCTTATATGTTAAAGGCTGTTACAGAGGGGATAGTGAGAATTTATTTGTAATTTTTTATCTCTAAATAAAGAATTTTAATTCATTATATTAAAAAGTGAACATTACCCTTCATCCCCCCCCAAAAAAGAGAAAAGGGGAATAGAAAAGGGCAAAAGGAAAAAATCCCATAAGAAAGGCCCAATACGAATAAGACAAATAAGCATGCAACACAACCCTAACCGTGACTAGCATTGTCTTTGTAGAAAATATGACTAACAAGCAGCCTGGAAGAGGCAATGCCCCTACTCTTACAGAAAGCCATTAGGAACTGTGTATCACAATTATGAAGAAACAGACTTGCATCTCATTTGAAAAAATGCATGCACACTCATGCAAACAAACCTGGCCCTTGCATGCACAGTCCCATCGGTTATATATAAAACCCCATTTTTGGAAGCAGAAGCTGATTTGTGACACACATGTATGTCTTTGACTATTTGGACCTAAGTTCCTTTTTTTCCCAAATTTTTAAAAATGCATATCCTTAATGGCTAGGAATAGTCAGAGTTTTTACTTATATCACATTTGAAAGGCAGCACCTCCAACAGTGCCCCTTAGTACCTTGCTGTGTCATTGAACTGGATTCAGTACCAACTCAGAGGTAAGTGTGCCAGTTATGGAGTCACCAACACCCATTCCTGCAGCATCTGGTTTTGATCGGCAGTCTCCCATCCAAGGCCTGATGTTGCTTTGTTTATGAAATCTGACAAGATGACAGCCCAAGATGGTGTGGCTTCAGGCCTGCTTCCCATTATTCAAACCCAGCCATGGACAGGGTTTAGGGCCTGCCTAACTCCTTTTGAAAGTCAAAGGGAGCTAGGTGCCATCTGTATCTTTGAAAATCTACCCCACGGGAAGCAATTCTTGTCAGCTGACATCAGTAAGATTAGTGAGTTAAAGTTGAAACGGATTGAGCCTGGATAGCAGGGAAAATGTTTTGATGGTAAGACAGAGATGTACGAGCTGTTACTTGGGGGGAAAAAACATGATCAGAGATAATATTGTTACCTCTCCATTGACCATAGCAGAATTTGGGGCTCTGTAGGTTAGTTTCCCTTTGATGGAGAAATTTGTGACAGAGTTGGGGTATTTTCATAGTGTAATTTGTTTATTTAAAGAACATAACCAGTTGTGTTTCCTTTGAACAGAGGTAGTCACAAACTCTAACAGCCAAGCAGCTTCCTCTTGCAGAAATCTTAGCTGAAGAGTCACTGCTCTATCACCAAGAAGCAATGTATTGGGCCTTTGTCTTTTTTGTATGGCAAATCTTATCCCTAGTGTAACTCATGTGGCTTCAATAAAGTTACACTAGGGATGAATTTGGTCTGAGGTGCATGCTCATAATATTCAAATTCTTGGATTATAAAAAAAAAAAAAAGGAGACTACCACAAATATTTCAGCTAAACACTCCAAGGGACTCCGTCATGACTGAGACAGCAACAGACACCAGAACTGCCCAGACCTGAGTATGTTAAGTATGCAGTCTCTTTGAGTTTTCTTTTTTGTTGTTGGTGTTCATAATGTTGATATTGAGCTTTCTTTTTTTAAAGAAACCAGCAGCAAAATGCTGACAAAAATAGGAAATTGTATGGCATTTTGTCCTGCATAATTTACTGGAAACTTAACTACAAATCCCAGATATTTTGCCCACCCTAACATATCAAGTGCAGAGCAGATTTTCCATAGTTATTACAAAGAGACGTATTTCAAAATTAGTTTGAAAAAAGTGTCCATAGTAACACAAAGGCAAAGATGCTGCTTTTCTCTGAAATATTATACTAGTATTTTGTAAACAATGTAGTTCTCACATGAGTGATGGGGAGGTGAGAATTAATATACTTATACTCTGTGTGGAACAAGTACCAGTATTATCAATGTGTGCAGTTCAGTAATTGGTGTCTATTGACTTTGTCACTCTGATTCCACAGCAAAACTGGGAATTATATTTTCACATCTTTTATTCACTCACAGACTGAAATTAGTTCTATGGCCTATGGGCTCCCTGAAGATACTTCTGTGACTCACTGAATTGCTTCTGCTGGGCTACTTTACATTAGAAATTAAATAACTGCTGTAAGTCTGACAGAAGTTCAAGTACCTAGTTTCAGTAGTATAGGATATTGACAATGACAAACTTATAAGCAGAACAGGAAAAGCATAGACTAACTAGTGAGAAGTGAGTGGAGTGATCTGAGATAGGAGAATGCCTATCAAATTGAAAAGTAAGATATATAAGACAGTAATTAGGCTTGCATTTTTGTATAGTTCCAAATGCTGGGCACTAACAAAGCAATAGGAGCAGATCTTGAATACAGTGGAAATTAAAATGTTAAGGTGGATGCTTGGAGTTACTAGGATGGACCATGGTCAGAACAAATGAATTAGGGAAAGTGTGAAGCTGGTATCAATTACAGAAAATTGAGGGAGTCCAGGCTTAAATGGTTTGGTCATGTGCAAAGAAAATCAGAAGAATATATAGGAAATGTGTTCAACTTAGAAGTAGAGGGTAAGAGAAGACTCGGAAGACCCACAACTAGATGGATGGATGCCTTTAAAAAGATTTGATTAGCTGTGGAGTTTCTGAGGAACTGCTTCAGGACAGGCTGGAATGGAGAGGAGAAGAGCTGACCCCATGTAGAGGAGACTAAGGCTAGAAGAAGAAATGAAATAACTGCTAACAGTAGTTGGTTTCTGACCTGATATTATAGGTCACATCTACACTTATATTAAAACCATGTTACTAAAGGTGGCTTGAGAATAAAATGGCTTTATCTCTGTTTGGCCAGCCCTTATGGATGGGGGCAAACTGTGCTAATACTGTCTTAAATTCCATATTGAAGCAAAGGTCACTACTTACACTTAAAACCAGCTTTTATTAACTGTTTTAACACTGTTTGACCCTATCTATATCGACAGGTTAAACTATTTTTGCCCTGAAATGAGTTTAAACCATGTTTGAAAAAGTAACTTGGTTTTAAAAAACTCTACTTTTTCATAATACACTTTTAATGCAGCATAACAAAGGGATGAGAATGGTAACACTTTAGAAGAGTATTCTAAATAAAACCTCCCTCTAATCCCACTTCAGAACAGTGCTGAAGCACGTTCTTAGAGTTAAGCACATGCTTAAGCACTCTCC
This sequence comes from Trachemys scripta elegans, assembly GCF_013100865.1. Classification (NCBI taxonomy): domain Eukaryota; kingdom Metazoa; phylum Chordata; order Testudines; family Emydidae; genus Trachemys; species Trachemys scripta. The sequence continues at coordinate 108,830,206 of NC_048302.1, forward strand.
TAAATAGGAATGCTTTCTCAAATGTGGACTTCTGTTATATGTACACTACTTTCTGCATTACACTTACCCTGTTGGGAAGTGTGTGCTGATGTTCCATTATGCATCCCTAGGGAGGTGTTTATTACTTAAGCCTTAAGATTCTGTCAATAAGGGTACACTATTTTTAATAATTAAAATTATTTGTAATCTCTTAATTTATTTTTGAGTTCTGGAGCTCTGAACTCCCTGGCTAATCCAACAGCACCTTAAAACACAAAATAATAAATAATTAGTTACTATTACTAATGGGCACTCACATAGACCTTCAGAGGTTTGAACTACTGTACAAACATTAATTAATCTTCACAGCACTTTTGTAAAGTAAGGGATCCATATTTTCAATCTACAGAATTTCACTCTCAGTATATAGCCCTGCACGACTTACTTAGGTAGAACTCTTTGAACTCAAGTAATCAATGCACAACTGAGCCCCTAAATAGCAGTACTGCCAACTCCTGTGAGTTTTTCCAGGAATGATGGAATTTCAGAGGATTCTGGGGCTCGTCTTGTCATGACATGAGGAAGCTCCAGCCTCCTCACAAAGTGCAACACTTCTCGAAGTCTCTCCCCACCACTTGCCAATTGCACATGAGGGGGGGGAGGTAGCAAATAGTCCAGTAGTCTGGCATAGCTCTGCTGTCTCCTCCTCCACCCCTCCTGTGAGAAACATGGACAGGATGATGCCATTGCTCCTCCCCCCTTCCTCCTGCAGCACACAGCCTGAGAAGTGGCAGAGGGGAGAGAAGAATCCCTAGAACTGCCCCACAGCCTGGAAAAGGGAGCAGGGGCTGAACTAATGGTGGGGTCTGGTAGGGACAGAACTGATGGGGGTGGGGCTGATGAGGGCTGAGTTGAGACAAGATTAATTGCTGGGCAGGGGATGAGCAGATATGGGGATAAGATCTCCTGCAGCAGGGGCCAAAATCACCTTAGCCAATATATTTGAGAGAGTGAGCAACACTGGGGATGGGCAGAGGAAGCACAAAAATCATAAGAGACCAAAACCCCACAGTAGAATCTTTTTTTTAAAAAAAAAAAAAATCTCATGATGCTTGGGCCAATCTCATGATTTTTTCTCTCTTCTGGACTGCAATACTGAAATAGTATACACAGTACTAAATGTACCATGTTTAAAAGAGGAATGCTCATTTTAATTATCACTTCTTGATGCAAAATCATTCATTCATATTCTGTTTCCCTTTCCAGTCTACAAATGATATATTTGAAACCTATAGAAATGCAAAAAAAAATATATAATTTTCACAAGGATGCATTCTATGTCTAGAATTCCTAATATATGGTGTAATTTTCTAGACAATTTGTCACACAAGTTCAACATTATTAAAATTATAGGTCAAAGAGCACAGAGCAAATGAACTGACGTCACCAACAAGCCTGAAGCCTTTGGAGCCAGATCACAACCTTATTTGTTTGTCCCCTCTCAAATACAGATTGCATGCCAGTCTGAAACTGTACATTCTCAATTCTTTTGAAGTGAAATACCAGCAAAATATTCCAATTTGAAATAACATGGAAAAGACAGTGCAGCTTTTCTTGAATAGATATGACTATTTTCCAGTATTAATAAAAATCCCATTTCTGCAACACCTAACCCTGAACTACACAGTCTTTTACGTTCCATACTGCTAGATGACAAACTTGACATATTGAGTTTTATAGATCTAATACAACTTCAAACACAAAAGAAATATTAATTCCGTATAGTAATGCAACAGTGTCATTCTGGATTTAAACCACTTAACACAAGCACAGCTGCTCAGGTTTTGTGCTACTTCCAGAGATCTTCTTCATAATCCAAATGGAATCCAACAGTCATGGAAAGCATTCACAGAAAGTAATATTAATAAGTAATATGTTTATGTCACACTTGGTTTTCAATGCTAGTAAATCCACCAACACCAGCAAAATGAAACAAATATTAAAATGTCAGAGTATATAGCCATGAAAAAGTCCATGCAAGAAAAGATTCATTAAGGATTTCACTTATCTTCTTGGCCATCAAAGGTTAATTAACTACATCTAGTATTGATAGACTTGATAATCATGCTCTTGTTTTATCATAAGAGATTCTATGTTGTAATTAGAAATGAAGAAATACAAAGGCGAGAATATTTACATATGGAAGCTATTTTTTCAACACTTGAAAAGACTGTCTCCTTTGTACTGGCTAATTATTATAACTATGCTGAAGAGATGGGGGAAAACAATCTATTCTTCCAACTCACACTCACACCAAATATTCAGTTTGCTAAAGAAAATGAGCTCCTATGGTTTTTGGCAGAAGTCTGAGCACAATCTATAATATTCAGTCAAAGTTTTTCTGACTTGATTCACTGAAAAGGTCTATGAATTAGGACACACTGTGTTTCAATGTCATTAGCAGCTAAACTGGAAGATACTCTAATCTGAGAGACTATAGAAACTAGGAGGACCTTATGTAGGAAAATATGTTCTTGTAAACAAATAGACCACATGTTGGCAATACATGACAGAGACCCTTCGGATTCCATTCCTAATTCACTAGCAAAATAACTAATTCATAATAGACATGTTTTAGACTTGCGTGTACTTTGACCGGGACATTGCAAAATGTATGGACATACTGAGCCAGATCCTCAGGTGCCAGAGATCTGCCCCGCATGCAAGTCAGGTTGTGTGGACACATGCTTAAAGCTCAACTTGCACTCTCCTGAACCTGGTTCAGTGTGTGTGCAGGGACAAGGCTACTCAAACTTACATTGACTACAGATGTCTTCAAGGGCTGAAACGGCAAAGAAGATCCCAGCCACATATCCCTTCAAATAACCATGCCCCCTTTTCCCTGCTTTGCTAGCAGCAGGAAAGTGATATAAGACCCCTTAAACCAAATTGGCGCACCAGAGGACCATCTCTGCAGTACAGTAAATGTGCTTTATGGCCAAATCCCAATGGTGATGCAATGCACCAGAGAATCAAGCCCATTGTATTCACCACAAAATAGCTTGAAGTGAAACTTTGAAACAAGTTTTTGAAAGACTTTATTAAAAAAAGGATAAAACAATGCACATATCTGACCTTCAATAACTTATCCACAGGCAAACACCAAGACAGTTTTAAACCTTCCCATGCAGTTGCTAAATAGTGCTGGAAGACAATGTGCTCACATGTTATCTTAGCAGAATAACATATGAACCAGTATTGTATTCTCAGAGTAGAATCTCAGAGCAATTAAATATCATATCCAAACTGATAACAAAAGAAGTCATTATTAAAATAAGTGGCAAAGAATTAACACTACTTTATATCTCTCCTAATGTATTCCCACAACTATTTCCACTGTTTGATAATTTTTTTAACTATGAGAACAACTTAATAGGTATCTTAGAAATCTTTATGTTATTATATTAAAAGTTACCACTAGCATTAGCCATGCCTCTACATCTCTCCCACTGATTATTAGTAAGCAATCTGAGGATGAGACAACCCAGTGGAGAGAGCTATTAAATGATTAACACAGTACTGTATTCCAATTTTATTAAAACTCTGCATCAAACTTTACTTGAAGCTCCATGGAATAAAGAAGGAACAGAAACTAAATTCTTCCTTTTCCTTACCTTAGCCTGCAATAAACACCAGATTCTCTTATCTCAAGAGCATACCATTTTACTATTCTGGGTTTCCTGAAGTTTCAGGAGATTCCACTGGAAAACACCATCTTAAATCAAGCAAACGGGCTTTGGATGCAGTTGACATATGATGACAAGAACATAGCATGAAAACTTCCCATTGAGGTGATTGGGTAAACATGTTTTCCTTGGATTTTTTTGTTCTCTTATTTGCTGACTTATCTTTCACTGGTGGCATTTATTGGGGCCCCTTATTTCCTCCTGTCCAGGAGAGCCCAGTGTGGCTGCATGAAAGTTAAAGGGCTGATAGACTGAACCAAAAAGAGGCAGAGCCGGAGAACTGAAAGTTGGTCTCTAAGGCATAGATCAATGGGCTCAGGTCAGACCTTCAGCACAGTCAGGAGCTTGAGTCAAGTGAGAAGTCTGGAAAAAAGCTGTGACTTTGGAAGGGCTAATAATAATCTAACAGGTTCTACCTGAGCTTTTGTAAATCCAAATTATCAACTTCTCTGAATTTTAAATACAAAACCTATTTTTGGATACATTGTAGACTTCTAACTTTTCCCCTCTTCTAATTGAAAGAAATGAGTCTCTGGCCCATAATAACTGTGCTACAGCTGTAGTTTGACAGAGATAAAAATATCATCCTTTCACATATTGTTGGGAATTTATGATGTGCATTTAATATCAGTGCTCCGGCACCTGCTGTTAGATTTAAGGAATGAAAATTGTTACTATCACCACATGTGCTCCTTTCCAGGGATGAAAGTGCTCAGGCATTGCAGATGGATTGGAAATACACAGTTCCCATATATTTCCCTAATGGCTCGTCTGTGGGGGAAGTCTTTGCTTTTCTGTGTTGTCTTCATTTAGACTTGAAAACTGCATGATTTTCAAATATTTCCAAAAGTTACTTTTATTTATGTAACTGAGGCTAAAAAGCTGGCCTCATTTCTCCTTGGAGGGGGCACAGTCAAGGTTACATTCTGAGAATGGAAAATCAAAAAATTTAAATGCTGACCTGAGTAATACATAAAAATTGTCACTTTTTAAAAGCTACATTATAGTTTTCGTTGATAGAGCTTTGGGGTGTTAGATTAGTTCAGTGTGCTCTCCACATTGCTGATATTTATGTGGCTTTGATAGAAATGCGGTAGAGCATTTGTGACTTGTGAAAAATTGCTACTCCCTTACCTGAATGTTTTTTGTTGTAAGATTATGTGCACTGCTATTTAATGTACGGGCAGCTGGGAGAGGAATTCAGCTGACATTCAGATGGCAAAGGAAGAGAGAGAAAAACACCCCTAACAAGTAAGTTATGCCACTTCATACATCCAAAGGATATAACATTTTTCTCAGGGGAGCTTAAATGACTGACGTTCTTGCTGCTGACAAGCTCTCATTCACATTGGTGATATTAGGGCAGTTGGGGCTGGTTCTAGGTGCATTAGCACACTCAGAGAAGATGGGATTTAGCACTCCTTTGCTCTTGGCTCTCTTCCTGCAATTTCAGCTCAGCAGATCACCTGATCTCTGTCCTCCCAGTGGGCCCCTATTTCTAATTCATCATAGGCAGTAACACAGTGTCAGTAAAGACAGAAGAAATTCCCTGGTCACTAAAGAGTGCTTTAGAGGTTTAAGTGCCAGTCATTGTTCAGCCTGATTTGGACATATTTCAAAACTGGGCCAAGAGTTTGCAGGTGGTGAATATTTGTCCTTGAAAAATTCTAGGGAGCCAGGTTTTTGTTTAAGAAAGTACTGCAGTTTCTTTAGGTATGGTCATTTGCTTTTAAGTGCAGCATGGATAATTACCTTTATTCTAGTCAATTTTTCATTGCAAAGTGTGCAATTTGTTCTCTTGGGTACATCTGAATGTAGTGCATTTTCCTTGAGCAGCCTTAGATTCTCCATACCATCAGCACAAGGAGAGAGGCATTGAGAAATCAGTTCAATAACTGCAAAGTCCAGTTCTGCCTTTGAGAAGAGAACAAAGCTTATAGACCTGCCACACTTCCTGTGTTTGTGACAGTTATGTCCTTGGGAATGTTGCAATAAGGACATTGGAAATGAAGCTGCAGTTAATAATCATTGTTGAAGAGTGTCATTTACTGGTGTGTAGGGTGGTTTTGGCGATGCTGGGAGGAGGTTTGAATGATAGAGGAATAACACCTCTATTCATGCAAATATGATTTCATCTACATAATGAATATAAAATGAAGCAGAACATTTTGAAGATATTTATCACTATGGCAGAGCAAAGGTGTCTCTGTTTCCGGTTACCAGAGATCACATGTGTGGGACATGATAGATTAGCAATTACAGCACTTTATATCAATATCTTGTATTGTTTCAGATGTTTCTCTGCATAGAAGAAATGAAATCAGCATAAGAAATAGAAATCCAGTCACATACATCATGTGGATGAATGCTGTAAAGATAAGCAAATCATTCTGAAAAAAAATTGATTAATTCTGTCTTAAAGGCTTTGTCAAAACCAGGAAATCTACATTTGTCTCATATGTAATTACTAGACATAAAACACATGTTTTGCTCTTGGAGGACTTGGATAGACTGGGATACAGTAATGTTTGTAATATTGTACTTGAACACTTACTTTCTGTAAGGGTTTGTGAGTTGGGGAGTTAATCTTTAGTTTGCATATATCCATAATAATCTTTCTTATAGACAGTCTGGAGGACCAGGGAACAGACTACAGAACAACAAAAGCTCCCCTAGCCAAAGTAAATCACATGAATTATGAGAATAAAAACAGCTTTTCTTTGCAAAAGTAAGAAACTCATGTGCTTGTTTTTGCTTTATTGGCTTAAAACAGTACCCTAATATTAAGAACCTTCATTTGACATCTGGCTAACTACAATTAAATAGAATCACAGTTCTTATAAAATTAGATCCAGCTTTTGCTATGATTACAATGGTTATTATAAAAATGTCTCTGGTCTTGTATTTTCCAATCAGCAGACACTGCACCTCTATTCTTACTTTTGTTCCTTCAAAGATTTTAGAAAAATAGCAAATTAGCTCACCGAGGAATGTATTTCCAGGAGTAATGAGTCAAAGCTACAATTCTCACTATTTATAGGTATCTAGGCTTCCCAATACATGGTATATACCATGAATATCTTTGTTATCCAGTCATCTATCATTCAAACAGTGTGATCTAAGTGTTCTTCTAATCACAAAGAAGTCTTCCTTTGATTGAAATGAGGTTGGTCATACAAACAAGAGAGACAAGATCTTCTTAAAATGAGGATCTTAATTTATTTACTTACCTATTGCGATGCTCATCACTTTGATTCATCAGGAGTATGTATTGCAATCTTTGAGGTAAGCCATAGCATCTGTGGCCAGAGAAGTAACCCTGTTATAATAATAGCAGTTATTATTATGCAGAAAAATTTACTCAGTGGGGATGCCTGGTGGAACAGCCTTTTGTCCTGATTAAATGTCCTTCCCAATTCACAGGGGACACCATTACAATTTATGATAGTACAGGGAGCTGTAGGGAGTTTATAAAGTTATTGGACTGGCTCATGGGGGAGCCTGCTTATTTATCAACGTACCCTGCAAAGAACATATTGTATCTATGCTCTATAATCTGCACTGGTCTGCAATATGTTTCTGAGGGCAATTCAAGATGCTGACTCCTTGTGTTACACAGCAGCAGTTCAGATCAATCCAGGGAACTGTTTAATTTGTAATGAAAGAGGTGCCAGGGCTCAAACAATTAGGTGCTAGGGCTCAAGCAAGTTTGTTACTTGTATAACTGATGCAGCTGACCCAGAGATACCAAGGCTATGAACTACCAAGCCTAGACGTGCCAGGGTTTGGAACTGCCAAGTGTAGAGATGCCGGGACTCAACCCCAGCAAGCCCTGAAAAAAATTAAGCATTGATCCAGGTGCTTGAGCTGAAAACCCCAGGCTTAAACCTAGAGAGATGTTTTCAGGGAATGGTCCTTGACTTCCCATGTAGGTTCAATACCGCCTGTATCTATTGACCTACAGGCAATGCTACATAGCCCATATGTATTCTCCAACTTTCCCTTGGGAATGGGGAGGAAGACTGAGGGCATCAGGTGGGAAGGCGAGAGAGAGTATTAGTTTGGGGTTTATTGAGAAGGAATTCATTAGGATAAGGGTAGTACTGAATTTTTGTGTACATTTTTATACATTGTTTTTGGTCCTTGAGCTCTGGACAGTGCCTTTTCTGTATAAATCAAAATAAATAAATACATTAATTTGAATCTACGAAGTCACCTGGAGGCATCTTAATTAAGCAGCTGCTATTGCCATTTAGTATCATTAAACTTATATGGGTTCCCTGGGAGATGTCCCAATTAAGTGGAATTCCCAATTAGGTTGAGTGCACTGTGCAAAAAAAATGTGCCTTTCATCTAGAAATTTCAAAATGCTTTACCAATATTAATTTAACAACTTCACCCCATTGTATTGGAACGTGACTTTTAAAGCATTTGCTGATTTAAGACCGGAAGCAATTCAATATCAAATAGTACCTAACATGGGCCAGTCACCAGCTGGTGTAAATCAGCATAGTTACACTGAAGTGAGCTGTTACTTACACTAACAGATGATGTAGCTAAGTGTCTGGGACCCCACATATCTTCTTAAAATGAATCATCTTAATCTGATGTATGCTAGTAAAGCCACTGTTACTTATGAATACTTTGGGGGCATGTAGCGGGATGGTTACCTCGCTCCTGCCCTGAAGGGCTTAAAACAGCCCTTGGAGAGGGCTGTGGCAGGGAAAGCTGGGCGGATTGGAAAGCCCCAGGCTGCGGCCTAGCAGAAGGCCAACGAGTACTGGGGGGGTGCAGAGGGCAGCCTACGGGTAGGCAGAGGTAGCAGGTCCAAACCCTCCTTGCCAGTGATGAGTGGCTTATACTGCAGTCTGCCCCAGTGAATGGGGGCTAGTTGGTGACTGGCAGTAGCCCACAACTGAGGCAAGGCGGGGATAGAGGGTTGGGGGTTCCCCTGGGTGGGGAGACCCTGAGACTGGAGGGGTATTGCCAGGGGGCAGCGCCCAAAGACAAGGGGCACTGGTTCCTGGGAGAGACACAGGGGCCAGTGGCAGTGGGACACCAGCCTGCAGAGGGCACTCTGGAGGCTGGATGAGCTAATTCCCAGAGACAACCAGCAAGAGGCGCCGCAGGGATGAGTCCCGCGCCTTTACAGGGCATTACTTTCTGGAGGGAAGTAACAAAAAGTCTCAATCTAGACCTACAGCAAGATTTCTAATTTAATTTGGCATCAATAATATTTGTAGCCCCCTTGCCAGTTTGGGGTAGCTCCCAACATCTGAGCTGTGTCTGGACAGAACCCATGTTTGGGAGGTGGAGGAGGTTATCATGCCAGAGCCTAAATGGATGCCTTGGCAACCACATTTTTGAGGAAATCTTTCAAGCCTTTACAGAGATATCTGCAAACTATATTGTTGGAACAGCAGAAGGCAGAGTCCAATGAGGAGAGATTCCAGTTTATGGAAGTAGTAAAGGCCACAACTTTACCATTTAAGATAGCAATTAAAGGTAAAATAGTCTGGTATAAAGTGGGAGAAGAAACAGCAACTAGCACCATCAGCTGCTTTGAATTTAACTTCCCCACCTATATTCACATTATGTGCATAGACAACGGGGAGCTTAGAGGTGGAGCATCTTTGCCCCACCTCCCAAAATAGAGATTGCATTAATAAGTAAAGGAAGCAGGGAGTTTGGAACAGAAACTTGTTTATCTCACTTTATTAAAAGTGGGCAAATTTAGTTAAGGTAAAAAACTACACATTAAAGTGATATTCAACAGCTGTTATTCTATTATTTTTAACTCTAGCCCCACCAAGATAAAATCAGTTGTCTACACTCCTTCATGGGTCCTTATTGTCCATTGTTGTGCACCTTGTGTGGTCATTTACACCAGTGCACATGGATGGAAAATGCTACCATTGTGATTCATTAGAGTTTGCACCCACTTTGCAGTGATGTACAAGAAACAGGAAAATGGAGAATTGGGTCCTTAATGTTATATGTCCCTTCAATCAAAAATCCAATCCAAGCCTGTGAAGTAGGCTGTATTCTCAGTTGGATGTGGCCCTGCATTGGTGCACAAGGGGACAAGAGAGCATAACAAAGTTTCCTCCCTTTCCTTTCAGATTTGCTCAGGGGCCAGATACAGTGGAAGTCTTTGTGGTCCCAGGAGTTCAAAGACCAATCCAGGATAGTTCCTACAGTGGGAGAGGGCTGGGTCATGGCCAACACAAGTTAGCAGAGCTAGACCCACCCTCTTCTCCAGAATGCCTAGATTGAAAACTGGAAATATCCCATTGAAAACTCTAAAAACTCCACCTAGAAATGAAATTCCAAACCCTTGATATGAAAGCAAATGGCTTTTCTGAATAGTAAAGTGGGGTGTGCTGAAGGGAGCACCCTGCTAGCGCCTAGTCAGCCATGAACTTCTCTACAATAACTGTTTCTTAACAAGGTACTTTAGCTAAACTCTTGAGGCAGTTGCTGTAAATATGCTGGTCAAACCATAGTTGATACAGTTTTTGGGTCAAAGGCAAATATCTCATTTCATTTTAGCTAGTTACGTGCTATTACAGTGTATAGAGATAGGGACCAGATCCTGAACTAGTATAAACTGGCATAGCTCCATTGACTTCAATGGACCTATGGTGATTTATGCCAGGTGAGGAGCTGGCCCTAACTCAGTCTTTTTATCTGTAAAACACGGAGTTATTCCCCATTTTGAAACTAATACCTTTTAAGATATTATTCTAATATATAGTGTCTTTTTTAATTTTTATATCCTTGTGAAAAAATATATTGACTCAGATGCTCAGATTTATTTTAATGTTTGTTTTTATTTCTTCCATGTATGAGTTTTGCTTGACTGATGTATTACTGCCGGTAGTGTGTAGGTTAAAATGTGCATTTTTCTGTCTCTGCATATATGCCTTATTTTCATGTGACTGTTCTTGGTGCTTTATGTGCATTTATTATGTGCATCAAAACACATAGAATAGATTATTTTATATTATTACAGATTATTTACAAAGTACCACTGGTATGTGAAATTATATTCCCTGCCCCAAGGAGCACGCAATCCTGCTGGAAATCAATGGGGATTTACACAGGCTCAGTGATCTAATGAACACGTCATGCCTATAAACCTTTGATTCTGCAAATCCTTGCTCATGTCAACCATCCTACTAATGGGCCTTAAATCAGGGCAACATACCAGGAAATGACAGCAAAGTGCTGAGGTGAGGGAGAGGTGACAGGGAAGGAGGGGTGAACACAAGAGAGGAGGAGGACTGAAAACAAGGTGAAACAGAAAATTTCTTCAGAAATGTCCCATATGTTACAACAGCACAGGATATCTCAACATACTGACAAAATGCTGCTACCTAGTATGGGGCACTCCAAGAGCTTTAGATTCTGTTGGGATAAACACCCAAAAGTTTGGCTGCTCGTCAGAACTTTATCCAAACTATGTGAGCCTCTTGAGTCTGCAAACTAGGATTGGTAATCCCTTGGGAACAGCAACAGATTCATGCTGGATACAATGAGAACGAGGATCAGAGTCTCACAACTGCAGCAGCCTCTTAATTCCCCTAAGATGTGCACTAGGCGTAACCAGCTGGCAGTTCAGCTGTTTGTTGTTGCCACTGACCTGTTCCTTATTTAACATCCTCTCCCCGCCTGTCACTTCCATCCCTACTGATATGGGAATGGATACAACCCTGTTTTACACAAACACACTGGCTTACATATGACAACCTTTCAAGAAATAAGTGCTTTTGGTTACTTGGGCAATTGATCTTCCTGCAGATCTGAATTGTCCCCAGATAATTTACAGTATTAGAGCTGCTGTATATTTACCAGATGAACTAGACCTCCAGAAACTCTGACTGAATGCTTGGTATATTCATGAAAACAATTTGTTCTTTACAATTGATGCATGATTGTTAACTCACTTCCTTGCACCTCAAAACCTTACAATTCCAGCATAATTGGGTATTTTAGAAATATACGGCTGGAATATTCCTCAAAAGGTCATCTAGGCCAGTCCCCCACCTACACTGAGGCAAGATTAAACATACCTAGACATCCCTGGCAAGTGTTTGTCCAACCTGTTCTTCAATGAAGGGGATTCCACAAGCTCCCTTGATAACCTATTCTACTACTTAACTATACTTAGAAAAAATGTCCTAATGTTTAACCTAATCTCCCTTGCTGCAAATATAGATGATTACTTCTTGTCCTACCCTTGGTAGCTCTGGAGAAGAATTGATCACCATCCTCTTTATAAATAGCCCTTAATATATTTGAAGATTGTTATCATGACCCCCCTGCAATTGTCTCTTCTCTAGATTCATGCCCAGTTCTTTCAACCTTTCCTCATGGGTCATGTTTTCTAAACCACTTATAATTTTTTGTTGCTCTCCTCTGGATTGATGAGGTATTATGAAGCAGACAAAAAAACATTATGCAACTTGACAGAGCCAACCAAGACCTCTGGGGCTGATTCTGCCCCCCTGCTGCAGCCCCAATGCACTATTCTGGCCCATAGGAGCAGGGCAAAGGAGGCTTAAAGCCCTTTGTTCCTTCCTTCTTCCCCCTGGACTGTCAGGCACAGCACAGAATCTGTCCCATTATTTTCAAATTTATTTCCTATCATCAAGTAAGACATTTAGCCAAGAGGCTGACCTGAATCTCAGGTGAATGCAGTGAGCTGTGTGTGTGGAGCTATTGCTCCCTTTGTAAGATTTTGGTGCTAAATTTGGCTCCTATCATTTACTTCCAGGGCACACAGACAAGGGGATCCTGCACCATGACTGGGGTCCTATGCACTATGATGATACAAATAATAAATAATGATATTGGGGTGCATGGGAACAGACATACATAACACTGAGTAACTACAAAATTAAAATACCTATTGAGACTCAGGTAAGCAATCCACCAAGCTTATACATGAAATGTGAAGACTGGGTCTTCAAAACCAAGACATAATATAGCAGAATCCTCTTAATCAGGATGCTCACATGGAGTGCCTATCAGTCTTGGTACAAGTGTCAGAGGGGTAGCCTTGTTAGTCTGGCTCTGTAAAAAGCAACAAAGAGTCCTGTGGCACCTTATAGACTAACAGACATATTGGAGCATAAGCTTTTCGCTATGCGTCTGACGAAGTGGGTATTCACCCACAAAAGCTTATGTTCCAATACGTCTGTTAGTCTATAACGTGCCACAGGACTCTTTGTCGCTTTTTACAGTCTTGGTACAAGAGCTAATCTCAATTATCCAAAGGCTCCTCTTTTGTTTTAAACATTAAATCACAACAAATATCTTGTGTTCAAAAAAAGAGTATAGCTACTTCCTGCATTTGGCCTTATGCCATTTATTTATTTAGTTATTTACTTATTTGATTTATGTATTTATTCAGCCAGCCAGCCAGCCAGCCAGCCAGCCAGCCTCTGGATGGTGTCTAAAGAAAGCTTAAAACTAATTTTGAGGGTTTTCTTTTCCTGGGTTTTATTCTAACATTAGAATATTCTGGTGATGGTTGCACTGGAATATTCTAAGGCGACTGAAGATCTAGTGATGCAATGGCATCGTAAGAGTCAAGAGAGTGAAAGTTGAGCAACTGAGAGAGGTACAGAGTTTTAGTTCAACTAAGAATCTTTTAAAAAATGTAAAAAGCAACAGAGGGTCCTGTGGCACCTTTGAGACTAACAGAAGTATTGGGAGCATAAGCTTTCGTGGGTAAGAACCTCACTTCTTGCATCTGAAGAAGTGAGGT